>NW_015506267.1:285104-348803 GCF_001515645.1 Sinocyclocheilus grahami | reverse complement strand
GGAAGTTCATAGACGGCCTCCTTGGCCGAAACAGGACAGGCAGGAGGTTCAGAGACGGCCTCCTTGGCCGAAACAGAACAGGCAGGAAGTTCATAGATGGCCTCCTTGGCCGGAACCGAACAGGCAGGAAGTTTGTTGCTGGGCGCCACCACCACGCAAGGAACAGAGACAAGAGTCGCCATCTCGGGAAATGTAGTCCGGGGTGATGTGCAACAGTGTGTAGTGCGAGAGTCAATGAAATGGAAGTTCATGGACCGGATTCGTGACACCAGCATAAAGCACAGTTTTAAGTAACAGTCTCACGTGCGCACAGCAACAGAGTAGTTACGTTTTGAGTGAAAACAGGGCAGAAAAGCTGGGAGGTTTTAAAAGAGCGCTAAGGGAATTATATAAATGAATATATGAATGAATTAATTATATGAATGTAATTCTGAAAGTTCTGTCTTCAGAAACGATTCGATGGCATTTTGTTTTCATCTTCGCTCCATGTAATACCTAAAGGAAGTGTTCTTAATCGCAGTGCTGCTTTGTCCGCGGAGGTTACGAGAAACAGCTCTAATTCTGCTTTTCCATCAGCGCCACCTGCTGTCAATGAGTGGATTTACAGAGACCTATATTTACTTTCAGCATGTGTGTAGTTTCTGTCTGGCCAAAAACGGAGCGAATTTGCATGAAATTTTGACCGGTTGATGAAAAACAAGCTTATGTGGATTCTACACATTTAAACAATTCAGATAAGTTATCTAGAAATATTTATGGAGCAGATAAAATACATATAATCATTTATTAATCAATTATCATTTTGACTTATATCTTTCCTTTATTTAAAGGCTGAAATGTGAGGTTTACCTTTTTATGAAACTTTTTCAAAGCTTTATTTGAACATTAGATATTTCAACATGCTATTAAACTGTTGTCAGTCAAGTTGTCATTTAAAATCCAAACATCATTGGTAATGTTATTGTTTTAGTGATTATGCAAACAAAAAGTCATTTTATTTGTTGTTTGTTGATTTTTAAAGATAAAACTTGGTGAAGTGATTTATGTGTCGGCACTTTTTTCAACATCTCCAGCACATTTTAACAATACCGTGATAATACTTATAACCATGATAATTTTGGTCACTAGAATCATGATAAGAAATTTTCATACTGTTACATCCCTAACGCACATAAACTTAAGCCTAAAATAAACCAGCATAAACTTAATTATATAGCCTACATGATGTATGAATTTGTAAAGAAAGTTTTTTTTGCTTGTAAAAACAAAAAAGAAATAAAATTTAATGAGTGATTCTCCTTTAAATAAAATAATAATAGAACAAAGAAACTTTCTCCCATACATGCATATAAACTTTAGTCTAAAATAAACGTACATAAGCCACCCATTTATAAACATGCAGTGATGCATGCATGCATCAAACACATGAAAACCCATTATAAACGAGGCATTCGTTGCATCCAGTGGGGACATAATTATGGATTATAATTACTTATACTGTCTTTTTACACGTTGCGTTGCATCGCGCCGCGTAAACATAAAACCATGTCTGCATTTGTGATCGGAGAAATGACAAACAACAAGCCCTACTCTACACTGCCCAAAAAACTTGCTCTAAATATATAAAATATAAAAACTCTTTAAATATAAAAAACGTACTTACAGTCTTTGAGTCAGAACAGCCGGCATTGTAGTCTACTCTTCCAGGATCAGTAAACAGTCCTTCATAAAATGTACTGCCTTTAAAAAAACACTTGTTTAATCTTTGTAATCTCCTCAGATGACAATGTAGATGCCTGACAAACGTTGTTGTGATTACATGCAATACACGGAGCTTTTCCCTCTCCACTGTAACGCGCTACTTTTGCAAGGTTCCGTGAAAACGTTTCAGCTTTTATTTTCCTTTCTCGCCTTGAAGAAGATATCACAGGTTCATCAAGTTCGTCGAAATTATCCAATCTCCATAACTTTTAGTCAGCTTTGACGAAACTCCTCTCAGCTAGCAAGTCTTTTCAAAGTGAAAGTAGCCTTGTCACCTGACCTGAATACAGCTCGCTGATTCGCTAAAATGGATTTATCGGTTTCTGTGCAAAAACAACAAGGGCGCTTGTCGGCTTCTGTAGTAAAACGTGCACTTGCGATGCCTTGAAAGTGGACAAAACAGGATTTTTTGACAAAACGTGTTTAGGGTTCAGATTACGCTATATGTGGAGAATAATGCAGGCAATTAGCTAATTTTTTTTTAAGTTGCATTTATCGGTTTTTGCAAATGAACTCTTCATTTCTTTTTGCATGTAAAAAAGACAGACGCAGCTTACAAACGTTACCGTGTGTAAACGCTCGGTGAATAATGTGAAGCGATGATGAAATGCTGGCATTGGCACATATTTTTTTTATTTCAGTATGGTCTGGTATGGACATCGGTATGGACATGCACACATATGCACAATCTTAAAAAAAAAAAAATCTGTACATGCAGTACCTCTATGAATCTCCAGGGGTCCAGAGACAGAGGGAACAGGATTGGCATATGACCCAGATCAGACCTGAACCAATGAGTCATCAGCTCTCCTGTGTCTCACATGCACATGTCACCTACTGTGCCACGGCTCTGATGTTTTTTTTGTTTTTTTTTAACTCTCATGGTTCACTCTAACCACCGATTCTTGTGGGGACCAACCAAGCGGCAACCTTCCGGCCTCTCTCGAGAAACCAACACGGAAGTGACTAAAACTGCAATTCATCTACTGGCCGCTAGAGACTGGCTCCAAAAGGGAGTCAGTCCCATAGACTCCCCATGTTAAAATGCCCAACTTTACAGCAGAAAAAAATATGTTTACAGCCTGGTACAAAAAGTGGTTTTGGTCTATATAGCTAATTTTGCCCTTCATGACAACTGTGAGGGGGGTATAATTATAGTAAATATATATAGTAAGTATATTATAACTCATCCGTTTAAATTATATTAAGCCTTAAAGTTCTGCATAATTAAGGGTGTGGCCACTTGAGTGACAGGTGGATTGCCGCTGCTGACACTGCCGTCGAGCTAGGTGGGCGTGGTTTCAGCAACCAGCTCCCGCCTCTTAGCCCATTTTCGATTATCCGGGAGTGACACGCGTCAAGATGGTGCCTGCCAGCTCCGCCCACTTTGAGCTTCAAAAATGCTCTTCAGAAACCTACGGGTGACGTCACGGACACTATGTCCATGTTTTTATCCCGTTTATGGGACCGACAAAGGCCGTCAAAGTTCAAAGGTCGCTCTTCCCATGCGCCTTTCCCAAATCTCCTCTACAGAGACCTGCAACCATCAATTTAATAAAAACCTCCAATATAACATTCTGCTTACTGTTGCAACCTGCTGAGATTGGACAGAAGCCTGCAGGTAAAAGCTTAATAAGACCTCACCACCACACACTAGTGCCGTTTTTACACGGCTAATAATATAAGCGCCGTAGCCCCTGAGAGTAGAGAAACAGGCAGAGAAAGCCGACAAGCAGATATTAACCACCTTGCTTTATTACAAACAGCCTCCATTACTGCTAAAGATAGCCGATCCCTCACTACCGCAGGGTCTCGAGTGTAGTGGAGGGGGGAAAGGACGCTGCCGTTAGCCGGTAATTTAGGATGAGAGGGAGCGCTCACGATATTGATCTTAGCTCGGCTTTTGCTGAGCAGAGTGGAAAAAAAAAACGAGAGTCAGAGAAGCTACGAGGCATCTGAGCGATCCGATTGGCTCCCTGATCTATTATCTTATACCCAGGCTGACTCGGCCATCCTGTGACAGTGGTCTGCCTTCTATTGTTATGTTAAGTACACTTTATTAGCAGCTTGCAGTCTATTTAGGAACAATTCATAGAAGGTTTCTAATGCAGATGGGGACTTGTATGAGAGAAAGCATAGATTTGATAAATGTTGTCTTTGAATACGCTCAACAAAGACATATAAAGATTGTTAGGCCTCATTACACACATATGCATGGAAATATATATTAAAACTCTCTTACGGAGGTACACAAAAAATGTATTAATTAAATAAAAAATAAATAATGAATAGAAATACAGCATTTGCATGCATAATTATTTCCTTCTGCAGGTGCAAATACAATTTTAAATTGAAAAAAAAATACTGTAAATATTTTAAACAGTATTTTGTATTTATAATTTAATAATAATAATAATAATAATAATAATTATTATTATTATTATGCATGCCTCAATTTAAAAAAATTATTTATAGAAATAAAAAAGTGATTAAAAATGGTGCAAAATCTATACTTGCTATATATATAAACTATCCTAAAATAAATGAAAAAAAAAACACTCTTTTAAATAAATCCATTAATGAATGCATGTATATAAAGATTGTCAGGTCTCATTGCACATATGTGTATGGAAATACTAAAACTGGTCTTTTATGAAGATGCACAAAAATAATTATGTAAAGTTAACATGCCCCACAGTGACATTTTAAACATTTCCCAATTCTATTTACAATTTCAAAATGATCTAATCCTGTCTAATATTATAAATATTATGCATGTAGTGTAATTTTTTTTAATTCAGTGCAAGACCATTTAAAACAAACAAGTGAAAGCAAAAAAAACAAAACAAAACTGGTGCTTACAAATGGTTAAAAATGGTGGGGAAAAAACTACACTTGCTATACATATATACATTTTATTCTAAAATAAGCTAGCAAAAAACACCCATTTATAAAAATGCATTAATCTATGCATGCATGCATTTGCAAAGCAACATTTTGCATGTAAAAAAAAGACTCTTTAATGAGTTTCTGAAGGTCTATTTATGTTTAGTGACACTCTTGCTTGTCTACGGCATAAAAATGGTGCAAAATCTATACTTGCTATATATATAAACTATCCTAAAATAAATGAGAAAAAAACACTCTTTTAAATAAATCCATTAATGAATGCATGTATATAAAGATTGTCAGGTCTCATTGCACATATGTGTATGGAAATACTAAAACTGGTCTTTTATGAAGATGCACAAAAATAATTATGTAAAGTTAACATGCCCCACAGTGACATTTTAAACATTTCCCAATTCTATTTACAATTTCAAAATGATCTAATCCTGTCTAATATTATAAATATTATGCATGTAGTGTAATTTTTTTTAATTCAGTGCAAGACCATTTAAAACAAACAAGTGAAAGCAAAAAAAACAAAACAAAACTGGTGCTTACAAATGGTTAAAAATAAGACAGCAACAATGCTGCTTTTCAACAATGTCTCTTCCTTTGCTTCAAGTGCCATTGGGAAGTCTTATTAAAAGAGATCAGACTTACTGCTGATGAAAAAAGGTGAAAAAAGCCCACAGATGCACACTGAAGGACAAATACATTGAAGGAGGCCGTATAAACAACGACCTCATCCCAGCAACAGCATAACAATGTGCTAAAATGGCAACCAACACATCACCCTAGCAGTATGGCAGCATCTTTTGCATGAACAAAAATCGATAGCATTGCATGACAATTGAAAAATTCACTATTGTAAACTATTTGCATAATTATTTGAAGAGGTTACAGTCACTGCATGCAAATTTTGTCAGGATGAAAATCAATGCCACAGCAAAAGCTTCCACTTTAATAATAATAATACAAATTCTAATTCAAAATAAAATCCAAAATAAACATCTGAGAGCCAAGTGTTGTGCTATTTTGAAAGAAACAGAAATATAAGGTTACTTTTCATAAAAAGTAACAATATAACATGAGTTACTTTTAGGTGTAACACAATCAGTGCTGGAGAGTAACTGATTACATGTAATCTGATTACATAACCAGATTCCAGATTAGTTTTTTTAATGGATTATATATTATTCATTCAATCACTGTATATTACTCATAATTTATTGATTGTAACTTTTTAAAATCTATTTCACACTTTCCCGTCTAAAAATCCTACTGTGTGTCATAGCATTTAGCTTTGAAACAAATAATTCTGCAAGTTACTGGTAATGCAATCTAAAAGTAATTTAAAAAGTAGTCAGAATACATTATCTAAAATGCCTAACCTATATTAAATTACTAACTATAATTTTCATAATCTGTAATCAGTAACAGACTATAATTTGTAAGTAATCTACCCAGACTGAACACAATAATGTAGCATTATGCCCAAATCATATGAGAGCACATAAATGCAAACATTTCTAGCTGTGCTTAATTTGGGGATATTAACTGGATGAGTTATTATTCAAGTATTTGCAACAAACATCTAAACTTGAACTAACTTGAATTCAAAACAATGCACTGTCAGCACAAAAGGACACTATAACAGGAATTAGCATAAACATCTTCTGTGAGAAATTTTCCAATTTCTTTGCAACAGTTTAAAGAGAATCTTGCTGAGCAAGTAAGTTAAAGCTGAGATGTTTATAGCAAACACAAATAATAACATGTCCATTTAATATCCTCAAATTAAGCTATGATTGTACAGAGGATATATCTGTACTTACATTTATGAAAATTTAATCGGTATAGGCAGTTTTTAGAGAATGTTAATTTTAAAAGTAAGCCAGAAACATATTTAAAAGCTTGGATAGTGCACTGAAAGTGTGTATTCCAGTTGTACATATTTAAACACTTTGGCTGCACTGGTAAAAACCACAAACAAATCCGACTGAACTTGTATCTGATGCATGATGCATCTGGCATTTTTCTTACATCGCTTGCATTGATTATTTCCAGTTTCACAATATGATATAGAACAAAAGCATGAAGCCAACAGCTATAGTTACTGTGAAGACTGATACACTCTGTTGTACTGAATTTGGATTGTAATATCTCAATCTCCTACCAAAGCAAAACAACAACAAAAAAGCATCACATTTCAATTCATATCAGCCATTACACAACTTTCACACACTCTTTTTTCACTAACACACTGTTTTGAGAGCATGCACATCAAAAGTTGCCATCAATCTGTGATGAGAAGCAGTGTTGTCTGTGTTTCCAGAGCTTGTTGTCTGTTTAAGGGAAGATTTATGGCATCTAAGTTCACGATGATAGGTTTTATAGCATAACAAGTACTGTTGTCCCAATCAGCCACACGGATGATGGATTTGTTGTTGGAGTGAGAGACAGTGCGACTGAACGAGGAACTCTTGCTACTGGAATGATGAACCTCACAAAGCAAGATTGATGCTCTGCCCCGGACAGCGTATGAATTAACATTTCCTTCTCGCTTGTTTACACGCTCTTCCCCTTTCCTTCCTGCTAGTGCTAACACTGGCTTTCTAATCAAATCAGATCAAATCAACAGTGCTTTACCACTGTGATTGTCAAACTAACACCGGAGCATTCGTGTGAATTAATTAGCATTAATATAATCGGTGTAACAGTGATAACTGCATAAACATGAGACATGCTCATTATTTATACGGTATATGAATAACGGGAGGTTTGTAATGTCAGAAATGTGACCATCATCAAGGTTTTACTGCGCTAATGTGAGCTGATTTAGATGCTTTTTGAAATGACAGTCACGTACAGGTACATACAGGTTCTGTTACCTGTTGATTTCAGGGAGGTAATATCTGGAGATGAGCTCTTGTTTTCACTAAAGCATTTTGTGGGCTCCAGCTTTTACTATGTGGTTTAATATCCAGAAGACTCTGGGGTTGATACTCTGTGCTGCTCTTATTCTACTGTGCCTGATCTGCAGGTATTTTTATTTGTGAATATGGTGCATGTATTAGTGGTGTTTCCAAAGGTAAATACCACTGTAACTATTGCTCATACTTTGGGTTAAAGATAAACAAAACACAATAACTATAAAGAAACCACTTAGCAACTACAAACAACAACCACACAACCACACAGAAATGCCCTACAAACCACCCTTAACACCCCAGTAACCTCATTGCATTGTCCTAAAACCCACCCAGAACACCCCAGCAACCACATAACAACACCCTTCAAACTACCCAGTACACCCCAGCAACCACATAGCAACACCCTACCACCCTAAGCAACCACAAGGCAACACTCCACAAGCCACTCACGCCAGCAACCACATAGCAACACCCCATAAACCACCCAGAACAACAAAGTAGTGTCCTATAAACCACCTAAAACTCTCCAGCAACCTCATAATAACACCCTACAAACTACCAAGAACATACCTGCAACCACATAGCAACACCCTACAAGCCACCCACCCCAGCAACCACATAGCAACACTCTACAAACTACCCAGAATACCCAAGCAACCACATAGTAACACCCTACAAACTACCCAGAACACCCCAGCAACCACACAGCAACACCCTATAAACCACCCAGAACACCCTAGCAACCACAAGGCAACACTCCACAAGCCACTCACACCAGCAACCACATAGCAACACCCTATAAGCCACCCAGAGCCACATAAAAACGCCCTATAAACCACCTAAAACACTCCAGCAACCACATAGAAATGCCCTAGAAACTACCCAGAACATCCCAGCAACCACATAGCAACACCCTACAAGCCACCCACCCCAGCAACCACATAGCAATGCTCTACAAACTACCCAGAACCCCCCAGCAACTACATAGTAATTCCCTACAAACCACCCAGCAACCCAATAGCACACTACAAACCACCCATAACACCCCAGAAACCCTATAACAATACCCTACAAACTACCCAGAACACCCTAGCCACCACAAAGCAACACTCCACAAGCCACTGACGCTAGGAACCACATAGCAACATTTGAGATTGGTGGGAACTTTTTCTCAGGGGAAACATCCGCGAAGCAAAAGTCTTAATTTGCTCTCCATTTAATCTCATTGCTCAGTTGTTGCTACTACAGCAATGAAAGAGATCAGATCTCCTTTGTGGTTTCTCCTTCCCTTTGGGAACAGGACAGATGTCAGATAGAAAGAGAGAGATACAGAAGATGGTAGAGCAAAAGCTACAGGCAGACGATATCTGGGAAAACGTCCTGCTCAGTGCAGACTTCAGGAAAGATTGGGATTGACCTAGCAAGATTACCAGTGTTTATTTTATTTATTTCCGGAGGTTAAAACTTCGTGTGAAAGCACAGCAGGGCTTCAGCTTCAAACAGCTCAACTAGTGCTGGGAGACAAACGCCATGCGTTTCTACTCGGCCACGCTCTCAGAAAAACAGAAAGAGGGAAAAACACTTAGCAAAAGACTAACCAGATTAATCGTCATGCTTTATTTTAGCAATGGAAATATCATCTTCGCAAAAGAGCCAAGCACGAGGGCCGAACAGCACAGATGAAGATGTAAAAATACAGGCATCAGGAGAATTTTGACATAAAGACGCCACACGTGACTGGTTTTTCCGAACACTTCAAAAGCTCCTGCCGTGGAATCAGCACAGCTTTGATCTGGAAGACTGTGGCATCATCCGATTGGCTTTGCTGGCACTCGATGACAGGGTGGATGACAGAAAGAGAAAAACAGAGAGAGAGAGAGAAAGGGAGAGAGATAAAGTGGCAGAGATGCAGAGAGGGCAAAGCAGGTCAGGGGACAGGCGCCTCCAGGGAGGAGTACGAGGGGTGCGAAGATTATGAATGCCAGACTGACCACAGCAAGTGGAAGAGAACAGATGTCCAGGGTCCCACGACTGCAGGGGACAGAGACGGACACTGCACAGGATCAAACATTTCTCATCAAATGATCTGAGCTGCTCCACATTCATTTATATCTCTACACTCTTACTTTACTATTGACTCATTTACTGAATGTCTGTTATTTTTTCTCCTAAGGAGAAGCATCTAAGACAAAGTTGATACTTAATTAAAACGTAACTGATATCTTCTTTCTGTGGCAATGTGTCCCACTTCTGTTTGTTAGTGTGAGAGCTCAGCTGTTGGTTGTGGAGTCTGTGGTGCGTGAGAAACGAGGGATGTGGGGAGAGTTTGGAGAGCGTGATTAATTCAATTAACGGCAGCACTGTCTAACGTGTCAAAGAGGAGGATGAGAAAGACAGTCATACAGTAAGAAGAAGAGGACGGATGGATGAAGCGCGAGAGGCTGTAAAACACAATTTTCCACCAGCTGTGAAGAACAACCTCAACACAATCTTCATTACAATGCAATATTACACCCAAAAAACAATGTCAAATAACCTGAGTGAGTGATTCAGATCTGCTGAATGTGAAGATTCCCCGTAAAGCTTTAATTAACTAGGGATCATCCCCTTTCATAGACACAATTAAACGCTATTTGAACCTCTTAATTGCCAGTGTCCTTAAATTGTTTCTGTTGGTCGGCCAAATCTGAAGTCAGAGCCGCTGGTGCAGGACGTCCCCCGTCATGAAGGTGACTGTGTTTCAGGGTCATTAGTGGATCAAGTCATGATAATTAGCAACCACCTCATCCACAGACCACGACCATTTACAGAAGCCCTTTGTTTGCTTTACCGCTCTGAAGAAAGCGAGCACATCTGTCCCCAACAAGACAAACGCTGTGGGATGAGTTTTATGATAATGTATGGTTTATACGACATGATAGCAATGCTTATTATAACTAGCACCATTACAAACTAGATACAAACAGTAAATCAAGCACTGGTACCCTGTTGCATTGGTAAAAATGGGCAAAAAAAAAAAGATTTTAAATCAGCCAAAAAGTGCATGTGTGTCCATTAAAAAAAAAAAAAAAAACACACACACACACATATATATATATAGTATTAAGATTTAGTATTAAGAATTAAGAATTATACATATTATATATATAGACACTTTTTTGGTGTTTTAAAGTGTATTGAAAAAGTATTTCATAATTAACACTACTGGATGCAAACTAAATTAAACAAAGTAAATCAGACACTGGTTCCCTGCTGCATTGATAAAAATGCTGAAATACTTATGCAAAAGTAATGAAATCAGTTCAGTATTTTGAGCAGAATAGTAATTAGAGGAATTCCTCAACATTTTCCATGCACAACAACAACAACATTTTGACCTTTGAATCGTTGATATTTATATCACTACTAGTTATTAACTAATTACATATGCATCTGCCAAATTAGAAACCCCAACAGACAGAGAAAGGAGGTTAATTGGTTACTGGAATATTTTTTGCATGAGATACATAAACACCGTTATATAGCGAACGTCGCGCTTTGCACGCGGGACATAAAGCAGCATAACGGCGGCGTGACAAGCGAAGCAGAATGGATGAAGCACTCCACATGTTGCAAGCCCAGATGAGATGGTACAGCTACTGTACATAATTAAAGCAATTGCATAAGCTGTTCAATTATACTCCGCCTGATAAACAAAGCACCCTCCCACACTCCTCAGCTTGAAGAACTGGGAGAAAACGGGAAAGGAGGCCTTATAATTACAGACGCGCCATATGGTCAGCACAGGGATTGTGTGGAAATATTTACTTTCCCGCTGTATTTTTTTTAAGGCAGCTGAGATTATGTCTTTGTTAGCGGATGCCAGCGTGCGCTGTCAGAGTTTGTCAGTGCTTGGCCATGCTGCAGACCACCATCCAACACGCAGCTTTAATTAGCGTCTGTGCGGCAGTCATTATTGCAATTAGTGCGGCTGTGCGCGTCTGCCTGGGGTACCTGAGCAGAACCTGCTTCTCCCTAGCAGCTCCTCCCTGGGCCCAGCAGCTGCTTTAACTCACTGCTCTGTGTGTGTGCGTGTGTCTTACTTTACTTAATTATCTGCTTCTTATTTATTTATATCCATTCTCTGGGCCCTCATTTGATTATCATAGGGCTCTACGATCCGAAGAATACCAAAAGTTTACTTGTTTTCTTCGGTCTGATTTTCTTTTAAAATCATTTTAGCGGTTAATGTCTTGGGGTGCTTTTGCACTAGAGCTGTTGCTGCGGTACAGTTTGTGCAAAAAATTTGTGTCTTACCTTTCGATAAAAACATAGTTGAAATGAGATACATTTAATTGAGAAATATAATTATGTGAGACAAGACTAAACAGAATTATCCGAGAAGGAAAACTGCACAACAAAACTAGATAAAGTTTGTCAAGAAACTTTAGGTTGGCTTGAGAAAGTTGTTAGCACATTTTGCTAACATGTTTAACACATTGCTAGCATATTTTAAGGGTGCGTCTCAACCAGCTCCCTAGCTCCCTGCTCATGAATCAGTTTATCGTGTACACGAATCCAATCACTGGTAAGTACCCTGGCTCACTGCACATTGGGACAGCGATTACTCAATTTCCGGTGACATGACTACTTACAACGTCAACGGTAGAATGTTCCAGCGGTGACTCTAACTAATTAATCAACAACAGGCAGGACCAATTTTCTATTTGATACTATTTTTTTATTCTCTTTAAACAGATTGTTCTGTTACGTGTTTCAACCGAATATTTATTATAAACAGGGGCATACATTTCATCTAACAGTAGGGGGGGGGGCAATAAACATAAAATTTCTCAAGAGCAATTTTTGAAGGGGACACAAATAATACAGCTAAAATCGTACTTGTAAGGATATGTATACACAGAGGAATGGCTTACTACTATTAGTGCAGCATGGAGACCATGCCAAATTAGACAACTTAAAGCTGTTGTGGTCGTGCCATAACAGCGCTCGTGTCCATTGTAGACATTACTATCTGTCACAGTGTTGCCAGGTCTGCGGTTTTCCGGTGGAATTGGGCTACTTTATCACTGTTGCTGCGGGTTGTTTTTCATGTCTGCAGGTTAAAGCGACCCCAATAAAGTGTATTTTAGCCCCCGGAACGTGATTTTTACCGGGGGACCCCTTTGAAACGCGGATAGTTTGGGCTAGTTTTGAGTAGCAATTGGGCGGGTTTTGTTATGAAAACCTGCCAACCCTTTCCCTCAAGCTGGTAACGTTATTATTGCTAACATAGCAAAAAATACATTGGCATCATCTGTATTAAAGAGAAAATAATCACTTCATCCAATGTTTAAGTGAATAAAATAGCCTTGACAGCCTTACTTACTGGAGTTCCACAACTATTGGCTTTGTTCTCTCTCACCGGACTTGTGTGTGTAGTAGGTGATGTAAAAGTGGAAAGCAGGCATTTGGACCAAAGCACTGTGAGGCAAAGGAGGGGGAGACTCAAAAGGTTTCTAAACTTAAAACTTATTTTTGCCACGTTTGTGTTGTTTTACTACTTACACAATTATTTAAAGGATAAAACACTGATATTTACAATGCACAACGTGGTTTTTAAATCATATTTTTAGGGGGACAACCCTTGGGGGACAACCCTCGCCTATGATTATAAATGTTAACTAGTGTTGTTCACTACCTGTCTAGCGATGTGTGTTTACGCTGAAATAAAATTAAAAAACGGTTTGTCTTTTCAAATCTTTTATCGCGTGTCATTATATTTATCGAGTTGGCTCATGGTTTCGAGCTTCAGAAATGTGCCGGTAAGGGAGCACAGTGAGCATCAATGCTCCCTGTAGCACATGTACGTCTGCAAGATGTATGTTAAAGGTAATCGGGAAAGCATCTTTTGTGTACAAACATCTGATAGACATCTTTCAGACATCAGTTTTACATACTTTCTAAATCATAAACATCTTAAAGACATCTTCTAAATGTCTATTTGACATCTGATAGGAATCGTCCTATAGATGTATTGCAGATGAGCAAACACTTTAAAAAATATGTCTTGCAGATGTAAATGCAGACGTCAATTAGAACACTTGAACACTTTAGCAACTATTTAGAAGACAACCACCTAGCAACCACCTAAAACATCCTAATTATCACCTAGAACACTTTAGCAACTACCCAGAAAACCCAAGCAACTGCGTTGAAACACCCATGCAACCATTCAGAACACCTTAACCACCTATAACACTTTAAGAACTACACAGAAGACCCTAGCAACTGCCTAGCAACAGCCTAGAAACACACAGCACACCCTGGCAACCACACATCTATGCCAAGACACCTTCAAACTAAGCTTCAAGCTTTTTAAACCACATCAAACTTTTTGGCCAGGCTTTCTCAACATTCAAATTTGACAAACTTTTAATTAATCTAGCTTTCCTATGCAACTTTTCTTCTGAGGTAAATATGCTTTGTATAGATGTTTATAATTGAAAACAAGACCAAGTAGTAAACAACTGTTGCTGGTAATCACAACGGTCCTCATCTTGATGGCTGTACACAGCCTGACAGAACCGCAGTCATTCGAGTCACTGGAGAGCAGAGGAAGTTTCTCTTGAACGGCCGCTGAGACCCTTCTCTTGACCTTTGACTTCATTATCTTCCTAATTACACTCATAACTAGTCGGCATGAACTCGGAAATAGATTGTCGGCATATTGTTGTCCAAAATATTAAATCAAAAAACAAACTGTACTAAAGCAAGTATCACTATTACTATTACTGTCAGTATGACAGCGTTTGTTCTCCAGACATGAATGATTCCTCAAAGCAAGTGCATTGTTGAGGAGAAATGCAGCGTTCTGTTTATTAGGATGTCAAAAAGGTTTAAAAGTACATTTTTAGGTCGGTCCGCCTCAGGGGTTTAAAAGTGCTCGTCAATGTCAAAATGACTGAGATGGCCAATCAAATCAAAGTAAGCTTACTGTTTACAGAAACGGAGTGCAAATTCCAGCTCAAAGCATCAGTTTAATGCTGAAAGAGAGCGAGCTAAGATGGAAGTAGTGAAACTTTTAAAGGTGCAGTATGTAATACTGACAGCTAGCAGTTGAAATGGGTACTGTAGTCCAAATTTGAAATATTGGAGACATTTGTTTCACCCGCCACCTCCTCCTCAGACTTGACGCTAACACTGTTTGCCAGACTGAGGACACACAACAGGAACGAGTGCAATTGACAATTGAAGGTGACATGCCTTACACTGATTACATTGATTTATCCGTGTTTTATTATGACTCTGGTCATAGAGATTTTCAGATGGATGCCAAGGTTTTTTTAGGACGGGTAGAATCTACAATTTCTGACCCATTTTGTTTGATGGCTTCCATGGTTATAATACGCGGTGTTTTCCAACAACTGGCAACTCAGGGTGTCCAAATATTATTGGGTAAACTGGCAGTGGGCGGAGTCACACAGACCAAAACAAAAACAGACATCCTGACACGGAACAGCGCTCGTGTCCATTGTAGACATTACTATCTGTCACAGTGTTGCCAGGTCTGCGGTTTTCCGGTGGAATTGGGCTACTTTATCACTGTTGCTGCGGGTTGTTTTTCATGTCTGCAGGTTAAAGCGACCCCAATAAAGTGTATTTTAGCCCCCGGAACGTGATTTTTACCGGGGGACCCCTTTGAAACGCGGATAGTTTGGGCTAGTTTTGAGTAGCAATTGGGCGGGTTTTGTTATGAAAACCTGCCAACCCTTTCCCTCAAGCTGGTAACGTTATTATTGCTAACATAGCAAAAAATACATTGGCATCATCTGTATTAAAGAGAAAATAATCACTTCATCCAATGTTTAAGTGAATAAAATAGCCTTGACAGCCTTACTTACTGGAGTTCCACAACTATTGGCTTTGTTCTCTCTCACCGGACTTGTGTGTGTAGTAGGTGATGTAAAAGTGGAAAGCAGGCATTTGGACCAAAGCACTGTGAGGCAAAGGAGGGGGAGACTCAAAAGGTTTCTAAACTTAAAACTTATTTTTGCCACGTTTGTGTTGTTTTACTACTTACACAATTATTTAAAGGATAAAACACTGATATTTACAATGCACAACGTGGTTTTTAAATCATATTTTTAGGGGGACAACCCTTGGGGGACAACCCTCGCCTATGATTATAAATGTTAACTAGTGTTGTTCACTACCTGTCTAGCGATGTGTGTTTACGCTGAAATAAAATAAAAAAACGGTTTGTCTTTTCAAATCTTTTATCGCGTGTCATTATATTTATCGAGTTGGCTCATGGTTTCGAGCTTCAGAAATGTGCCGGTAAGGGAGCACAGTGAGCATCAATGCTCCCTGTAGCACATGTACGTCTGCAAGATGTATGTTAAAGGTAATCGGGAAAGCATCTTTTGTGTACAAACATCTGATAGACATCTTTCAGACATCAGTTTTACATACTTTCTAAATCATAAACATCTTAAAGACATCTTCTAAATGTCTATTTGACATCTGATAGGAATCGTCCTATAGATGTATTGCAGATGAGCAAACACTTTAAAAAATATGTCTTGCAGATGTAAATGCAGACGTCAATTAGAACACTTGAACACTTTAGCAACTATTTAGAAGACAACCACCTAGCAACCACCTAAAACATCCTAATTATCACCTAGAACACTTTAGCAACTACCCAGAAAACCCAAGCAACTGCGTTGAAACACCCATGCAACCATTCAGAACACCTTAACCACCTATAACACTTTAAGAACTACACAGAAGACCCTAGCAACTGCCTAGCAACAGCCTAGAAACACACAGCACACCCTGGCAGCCACACATCTATGCCAAGACACCTTCAAACTAAGCTTCAAGCTTTTTAAACCACATCAAACTTTTTGGCCAGGCTTTCTCAACATTCAAATTTGACAAACTTTTAATTAATCTAGCTTTCCTATGCAACTTTTCTTCTGAGGTAAATATGCTTTGTATAGATGTTTATAATTGAAAACAAGACCAAGTAGTAAACAACTGTTGCTGGTAATCACAACGGTCCTCATCTTGATGGCTGTACACAGCCTGACAGAACCGCAGTCATTCGAGTCACTGGAGAGCAGAGGAAGTTTCTCTTGAACGGCCGCTGAGACCCTTCTCTTGACCTTTGACTTCATTATCTTCCTAATTACACTCATAACTAGTCGGCATGAACTCGGAAATAGATTGTCGGCATATTGTTGTCCAAAATATTAAATCAAAAAACAAACTGTACTAAAGCAAGTATCACTATTACTATTACTGTCAGTATGACAGCGTTTGTTCTCCAGACATGAATGATTCCTCAAAGCAAGTGCATTGTTGAGGAGAAATGCAGCGTTCTGTTTATTAGGATGTCAAAAAGGTTTAAAAGTACATTTTTAGGTCGGTCCGCCTCAGGGGTTTAAAAGTGCTCGTCAATGTCAAAATGACTGAGATGGCCAATCAAATCAAAGTAAGCTTACTGTTTACAGAAACGGAGTGCAAATTCCAGCTCAAAGCATCAGTTTAATGCTGAAAGAGAGCGAGCTAAGATGGAAGTAGTGAAACTTTTAAAGGTGCAGTATGTAATACTGACAGCTAGCAGTTGAAATGGGTACTGTAGTCCAAATTTGAAATATTGGAGACATTTGTTTCACCCGCCACCTCCTCCTCAGACTTGACGCTAACACTGTTTGCCAGACTGAGGACACACAACAGGAACGAGTGCAATTGACAATTGAAGGTGACATGCCTTACACTGATTACATTGATTTATCCGTGTTTTATTATGACTCTGGTCATAGAGATTTTCAGATGGATGCCAAGGTTTTTTTAGGACGGGTAGAATCTACAATTTCTGACCCATTTTGTTTGATGGCTTCCATGGTTATAATACGCGGTGTTTTCCAACAACTGGCAACTCAGGGTGTCCAAATATTATTGGGTAAACTGGCAGTGGGCGGAGTCACACAGACCAAAACAAAAACAGACATCCTGACACGGAACACACATTTTAAAGTAGAATAACTGGCTGTAGCTTTGTTTTTCTGAGAAACAAATATGTGAACTTAGCATGTTTCCCAAATATATTATGTTACTAATATATTACTTTAGTACGGACAAAAAATTACATACAGCACCTTTAATATTTGACAACTGTTTTACGATAGAAATGTTAAACGATAGAAATGTAATATCCAGCAATGCAAACTACTCAACTTTTTCCCTCAAATATGGCCGTTTTGAATTGAAAAATTGTATCATTTACATGATTCAAGTAATTCCTAATTGAATATGATGAGACAAAAAAAGTTTTGCATTTAGGCATACAAAAAGAGTGAACAACTACATATTTTATAATATTATTTGCAAATAGTTTAGTTTATGCTAGAATTAGACTTATTACTTTATACTTTATTAAATGTTCAAGATATAGTTACGGCCTTGCTATAGAATATCAAAAGGCTGGACAGTAATAAATGACCTAGAACCACCACAACATCCTAGCAACCATCTATAAGACCTTAGCAACCCCATAGCAATGCCCTGTCATTGACTCCAACACACTAACATAATGGCAGCAACTTCTGCACAAGAAAAACGACAGTCATTTTCCTCAGAAGAACACATCTAGTTCTCTCTATTATCATTTTTTTTTTAAGATAAACTCTTTGTTCTGGAAGGAAATGTATTAATTATCATCCATTTTACAATTTAATGCTTAGAAGCGTGTTTGTGTAATAGCTGAATTGAATTATCTCACTTCTGTTTTGACTTCTTGTTGATTTTTTCTACCTGTAGCAGCTTTTGTGCAACAATCCCTGTAGTATTTTTAGTGGGAGAAGTTTTTTCGTCTTCCACTTGCTCAGTCTGTTTCGGAAGATTATTGAGTTTGCTATTTGGGTCACAGCATGCTGTGCTTCCGTACAATATGTTTAGGAATAGCTGTGGAGAAAATACATATCTCCGGAAACATTCCGCAGTACAGCGGCTGCCGCGCATCCCATCATCCGTTCACCCCGTGAAGTGCTTCTCCATCTATCTGACA
The DNA here is from genome assembly GCF_001515645.1 of Sinocyclocheilus grahami. NCBI lineage: Eukaryota > Metazoa > Chordata > Actinopteri > Cypriniformes > Cyprinidae > Sinocyclocheilus > Sinocyclocheilus grahami. Next base: position 330,164 of record NW_015506267.1, on the reverse strand, counting down.
TGTTCTCGGAGCCTATCAGACCCGTCGCCTGACACGGGAAGATAATTAGACGAGCGATTAGATAAACAATGGGCTTAATTGAGTAATCAGAGAGAAGGAGAAACTGCAGAGGCTACGATTAGAAATCTTCAGCGGCGGTGCTGGGTTTGTTCGGGGAGCTGAAGATGGATTTAATCCACGCGATTCCTGGGAGAGATGCAAGATCTTCCCCGAGGAACGGAGAGACACAGGAAACTTCCTGTTTTTGCACATGCTCTCTTTCTCTCTCAGAGCTCCACAGCAGATAAAATGATTTATGATTTAAGTAGATGATTCTGCCTCAGGCATGAAATCTAAGTTCATGTTACGGTTGGTGGTGATAGATTTTTTTTTTATTGCTTCCTTGCTTTTCATGCATTTTAGGACATTGCTTTAAAGGGGTCATATGATGCGATTTAAATTTTTCCTTTCTCTTTGGAGTGTTAAAAGCTCTTGGTGCATAAAGAAGATCTGTAAAGTTGCAAAGACTAAAGTCTCAAATTTCAAATTCAAGTTAAGAGTCAGCCACACCTACCTAAAATGGCTCGTTCTAACACGCCCCCACATATCTACGTCACGATGTGGGAAGATTTGCATAATGCCGCACAAATGTTCACGCAAAGAAAGAAGGCGTAACTTTTATGCTCACTGTAGTATTGTTGCCGCCGCCGCCATGTTGTGAAGGCGCTGCGTGCTTCGTTGTGAAAGCGAAACTACTTTGTTTGGTCTTCCAAAAGAGGATGATATCGCTTCGTCATGCCTGGAGCTGATCCGTGCTGGTCGCTGAGGAAATACTGGACAAAGCGGAGTCCAGCCCGAGGTCATCACATGTGGTTGCCGCAGGCATCACAATATGGTAAGGGACGTAACATTTCCGTCACACGCTTGAGGAATTCGGCCAATCACAACGCACTGAATAGCTGGCCAATCAGAGCACACCTCGCTTTTTCAGACCGATGAGCTTTAAAAAAATCGACGCGTTTCAGAAAGGCGGGGCATAGAGGAGAAACAATGTACAGCATGTGGAAAATAATGTGCTTTTTTAACCTTAAACCGCATAAACACATTTCATTACACCAAATACACAAAATAATGTTATTTTTAGCAGCATCATATGTAAGAAGTAAACTGTAAGAAGCAAATAAATAACACATATGCACACTGAACATGGATGCATTTTTAATAAGTTAAGACGACGTGCATAAACTATGATGGACACAAATTAACCAAATTAATTCCTAAAAAGTGACTAATGCCTTAACGAGTCATGTGACTGAATCATTTTCTTCCGTAAGTCACTTCCAAATTTAAGGAAATGGCCGCCAGTGTTCCTACGGTGAGGAGCGAGGAACAAGGAGCGAGGAACGAGGAGAACGCAGGAGAATCAGGATTAACAGTCTTTATTGACATCACAGGAATCACACGTAGGACACGGGGATCGACGTTCAAAACCGGACAGAGAACTCAAAACAGGAAACACCTTAAATACACAAGACATGACGAGGGGAAGACGAAACACCTGGGATCAATAAACATAATATGAACAGGAAACAGGAAGGACCAAATATGGGCATGGACATAACCTGGAGCACGTGGGGGAGCAAAACACACACAAAACAGAGTCTGACATTACTCCCGCCTCCCGGAAGGCGCGTCCCGCGCCATAACAATTCCACCAGTGGGGGGGTATTGTATACTATTTGGATTGAAAATGCTAAATAACTGATCACTGGACACTATCAGCTGAATTAAACGTAACATGATGAGAACATGTAGCATAATACTGTTTGTAATGTATTTGATGGGAAAACATATTCCAATGTTTTACAACATAAAAATTTCAAAAGCAGTATGCTATGTTATCACACAGCCTCATCAATTTGGATGCTTAATTCAGCAAATGGTGACCAGTAATCATTTTACATTTTAAATCCAATTATATAAACAATAGATATACTACATAGTGCATAAATACATACTGTGTGCACATGCATTTTCTCTATGCATAAAATTACAAATACATTTGTAATCAAGTTGAATATGAAATGTGCAGTATACAACCAAAGTATACACACTGCATACTGTATCCCACAATGCAATGCAGTGTGTTGAATGAACCAGAAGTAGAATCAGTTTCCTTCTGGACTAGTTTGATGAGGCTTAAAATGAAATGCAAAATATCTATATTTATGAGCTTTATTCACAAATTTGTGATATTCCAATTTTTCTTGCATAAATTGCTTGTGCAACTTGGACGGAAACATGGCTACGGTCTCTGGCCTTAACGGAGTAGTTCATTCAAAAATAAAATTGCCCTTATTAACTCATCCTCATGATGATCTAAACCTGTATGCTGTTATTTGTTCCAGTGTTCATGCCATTTGATGACAGCTCATAGCGACCACATCTGTTAAAAAGAACAAAAAAGCAACATAAACCAACCATAAAAGTAGTTAAGAAGATACTTGCTTTGAGTTTCGATTTATATATTTTGCAAAGTGACAAACATTGATGCAACTGCAAAAACACCAGCACTTCTAAAGTCCAGCATGCACCTGTGAAGCAGGAACTCTCCTGTCTAATATCCCAGCAGGCCTCAGATGCCGAACACGAGACCCCAGAGACAAACACTCATTCATCATGAGCTGTCAGGACGCCTTTGTGAAAGCGAAACTACTTTGTTTGGTCTTCCAAAAGAGGATGATATCGCTTCGTCATGCCTGGAGCTGATCCGTGCTGGTCGCTGAGGAAATACTGGACAAAGCGGAGTCCAGCCCGAGGTCATCACATGTGGTTGCCGCAGGCATCACAATATGGTAAGGGACGTAACATTTCCGTCACACGCTTGAGGAATTCGGCCAATCACAACGCACTGAATAGCTGGCCAATCAGAGCACACCTCGCTTTTTCAGACCGATGAGCTTTAAAAAAATCGACGCGTTTCAGAAAGGCGGGGCATAGAGGAGAAACAATGTACAGCATGTGGAAAATAATGTGCTTTTTTAACCTTAAACCGCATAAACACATTTCATTACACCAAATACACAAAATAATGTTATTTTTAGCAGCATCATATGTAAGAAGTAAACTGTAAGAAGCAAATAAATAACACATATGCACACTGAACATGGATGCATTTTTAATAAGTTAAGACGACGTGCATAAACTATGATGGACACAAATTAACCAAATTAATTCCTAAAAAGTGACTAATGCCTTAACGAGTCATGTGACTGAATCATTTTCTTCCGTAAGTCACTTCCAAATTTAAGGAAATGGCCGCCAGTGTTCCTACGGTGAGGAGCGAGGAACAAGGAGCGAGGAACGAGGAGAACGCAGGAGAATCAGGATTAACAGTCTTTATTGACATCACAGGAATCACACGTAGGACACGGGGATCGACGTTCAAAACCGGACAGAGAACTCAAAACAGGAAACACCTTAAATACACAAGACATGACGAGGGGAAGACGAAACACCTGGGATCAATAAACATAATATGAACAGGAAACAGGAAGGACCAAATATGGGCATGGACATAACCTGGAGCACGTGGGGGAGCAAAACACACACAAAACAGAGTCTGACATTACTCCCGCCTCCCGGAAGGCGCGTCCCGCGCCATAACAATTCCACCAGTGGGGGGGTATTGTATACTATTTGGATTGAAAATGCTAAATAACTGATCACTGGACACTATCAGCTGAATTAAACGTAACATGATGAGAACATGTAGCATAATACTGTTTGTAATGTATTTGATGGGAAAACATATTCCAATGTTTTACAACATAAAAATTTCAAAAGCAGTATGCTATGTTATCACACAGCCTCATCAATTTGGATGCTTAATTCAGCAAATGGTGACCAGTAATCATTTTACATTTTAAATCCAATTATATAAACAATAGATATACTACATAGTGCATAAATACATACTGTGTGCACATGCATTTTCTCTATGCATAAAATTACAAATACATTTGTAATCAAGTTGAACATGAAATGTGCAGTATACAACCAAAGTATACACACTGCATACTGTATCCCACAATGCAATGCAGTGTGTTGAATGAACCAGAAGTAGAATCAGTTTCCTTCTGGACTAGTTTGATGAGGCTTAAAATGAAATGCAAAATATCTATATTTATGAGCTTTATTCACAAATTTGTGATATTCCAATTTTTCTTGCATAAATTGCTTGTGCAACTTGGACGGAAACATGGCTACGGTCTCTGGCCTTAACGGAGTAGTTCATTCAAAAATAAAATTGCCCTTATTAACTCATCCTCATGATGATCTAAACCTGTATGCTGTTATTTGTTCCAGTGTTCATGCCATTTGATGACAGCTCATAGCGACCACATCTGTTAAAAAGAACAAAAAAGCAACATAAACCAACCATAAAAGTAGTTAAGAAGATACTTGCTTTGAGTTTCGATTTATATATTTTGCAAAGTGACAAACATTGATGCAACTGCAAAAACACCAGCACTTCTAAAGTCCAGCATGCACCTGTGAAGCAGGAACTCTCCTGTCTAATATCCCAGCAGGCCTCAGATGCCGAACACGAGACCCCAGAGACAAACACTCATTCATCATGAGCTGTCAGGACGCCTGGGGCAGCATGTCACACTGCTGTTGATTTAACAGGAGACTGTCTGACACGCTCAGACCTTCTACAACAACTAGCCAGATTTACAACTCACAACCTGCCTCTGGATTACCCATTATCTGCCATTATTAGTGTGAGGGACTCTCACTTTCACCAGGACAGAGCCGGACAAATCTGCTTACTAACCTTTTAGAGAGCTACACACTACAGCAGGGATTCCCCAACATTTTTGTCAGCCAAGCCCTTTAACAAAGTATTTACTTGAAGTCTCCCAGACAATTTTATTAAAAATTTCAATCATATAAAAACCTATTTACATGTTTATGGTTCTCTGATGTTGGTTATTGCCATGTTTATTTTAGTTAACTAAAACAAACTAAAATTAAAACCATAAAAAATGTCATTACTTGAAATGACTGAAATAAAGTATTTACTATACTATTTTAAAGTAACTTTATTTCAGCTAACTGCCAAGGCAACATTTCTCAGTACTAAAATAAACTAAAACCGAAATAAAACTAATAAAAACTAGGGATACTAACAAACGAAAAATGACAAAAGCACACAACAAAATAACTAAAACTTTAAAATTAAAGTGAAAATGCAAATATAAAAATAAAAGCTGAATCAAAATATTGTTTATTTGTTTGAAATAGTACCTAAATGATAGTAAAATAACATTGACGGTCAGGTGACATGCAGAAAAACAAAAATATTTTATATTTGTGTTATATATTCAGTTTTTATTTACTTTTTTTTTTACAGTATTCGATTTGGTCAAGAAATAGATTGTGATTATTTTTGCATAAATTGCAATTTTAACTGCGATATGATCAAAAGAACAAAGAAACCACTTCAGTGATAATAATACAATTGTTTTTATATTATTTTAACTCCAATAAAAAAAAAAAAAATGAAGACAGAAAATAGTATTGTAATAATACAATTATACTTTAAAATAAAATAAAAAACAACATTTGTATTTGTATTTATATCAGCGCATTAGACTCATTTGAACTAATTCAATTTTTTTAAATAATAATTTATACTTTTATAGTCATATTCTAGTTTCGATTTTAATTTTATTTCAATAGCAGCCGTATATATTTATTTAAATTATACATTTTATGATTTCATTTTTAGCTTTTCATGAACTCACAAACTCCCATTTGGGAAATCTTGCACAAGTCAGTTTTAAAGTCTGTTTTAAATGTGTAGGAAGACCCAGGTCAGTTTGGATTTTTTCAAATCCTCACTGCAAGCCTTAACCAGTTTAAGGTGGTTTATTGTTCTTTTAAGCAGGTCCCCCTGCCCAAAAAGTCCTCATCCCTAGTAAAATCAATGGATTTCAGTGCTCACTGGTGTAGTGTAAACTCCAGTGTGAAAGTGCCCTTAAAAGATGATCTGGAGCGGGATACGTGACCCTCGGACACACGGAAACGTCCTTGCATCTTAACCTCGGACAGCCGAGCAGACTCACGGATTAAGGGCCTGACTTATTATCAGCGCTGAGCAGTCGAGAAGCACACTTCAACAGTTTCTTTCCAATTTCTCACTTGGTTGATCTAATATGTGAAAAGAAAACCAATCGACCCATGTCATTGGGTTATTATTTTGCTAATGTGAAATTGTTTTTTTTTTATTTTGAGTGTGCGTTCCAAAATCCAATCAACATTCCTGACCACAGAAAAGAGCCCTTTTCCATGCGCTGAGATTAAAACCCCTCCAAATTAATAATCGTTAGCATTCGACTCGGGAACCAACCACTGTGCAAGCTCTTAAGAGCCTTTATTTGCATATTTTAACATGCTTTGTGAACCCCGTCCACTCCAGACGCGATATTCCTGCAGTTTGGAAGGATGATAATGTTCAGCTTGATATTATGACCGTGCTGCATATGGCGTCTGTCTCTGATAGGTCAATGACAGGCTGCTTTATGAGAAAGAGGACGATTTCAGAGCCGAGTGATGCTTGAAATGCTGTGATTACAGTGTTGAAGAGGGGTGGATTGAAAAATGAACCTGTGCACCGTCCGGATCCCTCCACACGACTGAAGGAGAGGCGAAGGTCAGCCGTTTACCTGTCGGTGAAAGAGGCGAGTAAAACTTTTAGTATTCAGCACAGGATCCAGCTCACATCCAGTAAATATCACCTTTGCCCAAACAAAAGCATTTATTTCAGCTTAGCACAACCCAGAAATACCCTCTCAGAAAGTACTCAGGGAATACTTGCTTGACTTACTGTATACAATGTACACTGCATAAGTTTCTTTTGAATAGTATGTGAAATAGATTTCAAACCAGTAGTATGCTACATTGCCACAGGACCTCATGTTGAATGTTTAATACAAACGGCGTCAAGTAATCACTTTTTAAATAAGAAGTACAAGTACAAAATCAAATGTACTGTTTACATACATACGTACATATGTAGTATGGTAGTATGCAACATTTATATTGTGTGTAGTATGTGCATTTTCTCTATGCATGAAACGAGAAAAGCATTTGCCAAATGTGCAGCATACAAACAAAAAGACTGCATACTGTATCCCACAATGCAATGCACTCAACTTGACCTTCCATTGTCAGTGTGGTGAATGAAGTGGAAATAAAATCAACTGCAGTTTCCTTTTGGATTAGATTTAAAGGAATAGTTCGCCCAAAATGAAAATTTGCTGAAAATTTACTAACCCATCCAAGATGTAGATGAGTTTGTTTCTTCATGGTAACAGATTTAGAGCAATTGGGAACAGATTAGCATTCAGGGCTAGATTGGTAATCGGGCATTTTCCCGGTGGGCCGACGCCCTTAAGGGGCCGACAGAATGTTTTTTTTTTTTTTTGCCGAGGACCATCCCGCAGGAACAGCGAGCAGCCAGTGGCCCATTGGTTTGTCTCCTATATTGACAGGGTAAACCACCGGATCACAATGCGCTATAGACGGAGCGAATAAGTATTTTGCGCCGCCTATATAAAGATCGCACCACCCCAACTTCTTCCTCGTCGGCTTTTCCCACGTTTTCACAGCAGCATTATCAAGAACAGGCTTGCTCTGCGGTGAGTGATGCGGGCCAAAGAGCCAGGCAGGAAGAGAAGAAGAGAGTAGTTGAATCGGTAATGCCCCATTCACATGGGGCGTCAGCGCCTCTCGTTTAAGCCCCGTTCACACCGCCAGCGACACACAGCGACAGAGCGACATAATCTCATTCATTTTCAATGGAGAGCTGGCGACTTCCGGCGACACGAGCGACAGTGACCGTTGGCGACGGAATGTGGGCGTGTCAAGCGATGCGAGTCAAACGACAAAAGTTCAGAATTCTTCAACTTTATGCAAATAAGCAGTGAATTTCGTGAGCGACAACCAATGGGAGTGAAGTCAGTGGAGAGCACGTGATTCATCTGCCGTAGTGGAGTGTTACTGGGGTAACTAGGCAACCAGTAGTGGGAACGCCCACTAGCGACCTCAGTTGCCAGCCACAAGCGACAAGCAGCGAAAAAGTCGCTGGCGGTGTGAACGGGGCATAACTTTGAATGGAGTGATGTCAAGCGTTGGCGAAATGAATTGTGGGTCCGTTGCGTTGGGTTCGTTGTTCGCGGCAGAAGTTGAAAACTTTTCAACTTTTCAAGCGCCAACGCAGGCGTCAGCCAATCAGATCACCTTATGCAAATACCCTAACGCAGATGCTAGCCCATCGCGTTCATGCAACCCCAGAAGACTAATGTGATTGGCTGTTGTCACTATGACGGTTGCATCAGCACCAAGCTTCAGAAACGCCCTCCGTCAAGCGTTAACGCTGACGCCCCATGTGAATGGGGCGTAAAGTGCTTGATTGGGACTCGCAACGGAGGCAGGCATCTAACCTATCCTAATGGGTGCACGCGCCACGAGTGTAGAATACGCAAACACGTTTTAATAAAACGTAAATTCTTCCCCCGTTATTTTTTGGCCAAGTCAAGTCAAGTGTGTTCATAGAGGTTTCCATTGGGCAATGCGAATAAAGCTAGATTTAAGTTAAAAAAAATACACAATATTGTCGGACCTGACGTTTTATTCTTATCCAAAACAAGATGTGATATGAGTGTGATACATAGGCTACATACATACACTACCAGTCAAACATTTTTGAACAGTAAGAAAGATCCAATAGAAAAATCCAAAGGTCAGCATTTATCTGAAATAAAAAACTTTTGTAACATTATACATATACCGTTCAAAAGCTTGGAGTCAGTATACATTTTTTTGGGGGGGGGGGAAATTATAGAAATGTATATTTTTATTTAGCAAGGATGCTTTAAATTGATCAAAAGTAATGATAAAGACATGTATAATGCTACAAAAAATTTATATTTCAGATAAATGCTGTTCTTCTGAACTTTCTATTCATCAAAGAAACCTGAAAAAATTCTACTCAGCTGTTTTCAACATTAATAATAATAATAAATGTTGTTTAAGCAGCAAATCTGAATATTTGAATGATTTCTGAAGGATCATGTGACTGGAGTAATGATGCAAAAAATTCAGCTTTGAAATCGCAGGAATAAATTACATTTTAAAATATATTCAAATAGAAAACAGTTATTTTAAATAGTAAAAATATTTCACAATATTACTACATTTGCTGTATTTGGGATCAAATAAATGCAGGCTTGGTGAGCAGAAGAGAATTCTTTAAAAAACATTAAACATCTTACTGTTCAAAAACTTTTGACTGGTATATATACGTATATATTGAAGTGGTGGTGGGCCGCCTGGACCAAAAAATGTCAGGGCCGATTTTTTGTCCCAGTCCAGCCCTGTTAGCATTCCATCACTTGCTCACCAATGGATGCTCTGCAGTGAATGGGTGCCATCAGAATGAGAGTCCAAACAGCTGACAAAAACATCACAATAATTCACAAGTAATCCACCACTTCAGTCCAGCAATTAACGTCTTTGAAGGTTTACTATTCTTAATTGAAGTTAATTGAAAAATAAAGTGAAAATCTGTTTGTTTGTAAGAAACAAATTCATCATTAAGATACCTTTTACTTCAAACTGTTGTTTCTGGGCAAAATATGAGTCCATAATTCATAATAACGCTTCCTCCAGTAAAGAAAGTCCATCACCTGTTGTCCTCTCACATCAAAATCCACCAACACAACTGTTTTTGCTTTTAAATGGTGCTTGATCTGTGCATATTTCTCTCCTGATTCAGATGAGACGACTTTTTTTCACTGAAGAAAACGGTTTGATGTTAAAAACATCTTGATGGATTTGTTTCTTACAAACACACAGCTATTGGCTTCATAAAATGTTAACTGGTGTGAATTACTTGTGGATTATTGTTATGTTTTTATCAGCTGTTTGGACTCTCATTCTGACGGCACCCATTCACTGCACAGGACCCATTGCTGAACAAGTGATGAAATTTCCCTAAATCTGCTCCGATAAAGAAACAAAGTCATCTACATTTTTTCAGTAAATTTTCATTTTTTGGGCTAACTTTCGCTTTAAAATTTGATAGAAAATGCTAAATACCTGTATTTACTTAATAGCTGACACTGTTTGCTGAATTAATGTAAAGAGATCACTTGGCAAAAACACAGCAGTTACTAAAAGAGTTTCTAAAATACTGTTTATTGTTGCATAATGTGTGCCAAGCATTCCATCACTTGCTCACCAATGGATGCTCTGCAGTGAATGGGTGCCATCAGAATGAGAGTCCAAACAGCTGACAAAAACATCACAATAATTCACAAGTAATCCACCACTTCAGTCCAGCAATTAACGTCTTTGAAGGTTTACTATTCTTAATTGAAGTTAATTGAAAAATAAAGTGAAAATCTGTTTGTTTGTAAGAAACAAATTCATCATTAAGATACCTTTTACTTCAAACTGTTGTTTCTGGGCAAAATATGAGTCCATAATTCATAATAACGCTTCCTCCAGTAAAGAAAGTCCATCACCTGTTGTCCTCTCACATCAAAATCCACCAACACAACTGTTTTTGCTTTTAAATGGTGCTTGATCTGTGCATATTTCTCTCCTGATTCAGATGAGACGACTTTTTTTCACTGAAGAAAACGGTTTGATGTTAAAAACATCTTGATGGATTTGTTTCTTACAAACACACAGCTATTGGCTTCATAAAATGTTAACTGGTGTGAATTACTTGTGGATTATTGTTATGTTTTTATCAGCTGTTTGGACTCTCATTCTGACGGCACCCATTCACTGCAGAGCATCCATTGCTGAACAAGTGATGAAATTTCCCTAAATCTGCTCCGATAAAGAAACAAAGTCATCTACATTTTGGACGGCCTGAGGGTGAATTTTTCAGTAAATTTTCATTTTTTGGGCTAACTTTCGCTTTAAAATTTGATAGAAAATGCTAAATACCTGTATTTACTTAATAGCTGACACTATTTGCTGAATTAATGTAAAGAGATCACTTGGCAAAAACACAGCAGTTAGTAAAAGAGTTTCTAAAATACTGTTTATTGTTGCATAATGTGTGCCATTTCACATACTATTTTAAAAGCAAGTATTCAGTGTACACGGTGCATTATGTAGCACACTAGTACTCCATTCTGAACACAGTCCATCTCTCACTGGTGTATTAAACCAACAGCATTTATTAAATAATGGTTTTCCAGGTAAGTTCATACCCTTAATAGGCTTATGCTCCGTACACCTGATCCTCAGAGCATGCTGGATGCTCTCAAACGGAGAGGTCTTATTATGATTAATCTCACCTTGGCTAATCGCTTCTCTTCGCTAACAATTCTAATATCAGACGCACAACATGTTTGTTATTTTATACTCACCAGGCAGATCTTTACCCCATATGGGAAATTAGTATTTACGGTGGTTTGCTAGTTCTCATTAAGAGGCAATTATCAATGTCTCGTGCTTTAGGAGAATGACAAATTAACTGTTTACAAACTTAGCATAAAATGACTCGACAACATTCGCGAACGCTTCTCGAAACACCGTGATACAGTGCGGGGAATATTCTTTTTAATTTGTCAAATGGAAATCAAACTTAATTAAGGAGAATGGCTACATCTGTTCCACGTAAAGCTTGCAGGGTCCATCAACCCCCAGGTGGTCTGATAATTAAAAACATATTTCTTCCTACTTCCTACTTCTACAACATCTGTTTGGAGAGATCTGCCGTGCCTATACACAATATGACACATCTTAGCCATCAACGTTTATTAACTATGTTTTTCAGATACGGAAGAAATCACTGTAGTGTTTAAACTGAATCTCCAGCTGAGTGTGTTTTGATTCATTTCAGAGGGTCAGCCTGTAGCGTTGTGTTGTGTTGCCACTTTACTGCTCCCTTATTAGTGCTATCAACAAATGCAATTAACTAAATAGAACCGTGAAGCAATTTAGAGAGTAAAACTCTAAATGTTTTTGAAAGAAGGCTCTTCTGCTCACCAAGGCTGCGTTCATTTGATCATACAGTATAATTGTGAAGTATTATTACTATCCAAAATAGCTGTTTTCTATTTGAATATGTTTTAACTGTAATTTATTACAGGTTTGCTGCTTCATATTTTTGAGGAAACTGTGATATATTTTCTTTTTCAGGATTCTTTGATGAATAGAAAGTTCAAAAGAACAGCATTTATTTGAAATTCTGTCACTTTTGATTAATTTAATGCATCGATGCTGAATTCAAGAATGAATTTCAACATCGTACTGTTGAACGATACTGTAACTAGACAATTCTTTAAGAAAGAGAGAAAACTGACCAGGTTAGTGCGTCTTGCAACTATACACAGTGCCATGTTTCCTTCTCCTCATCATTATCCGTCCTCTTTTTCAACGGTCCTATCAAGAAATGGGGGGAAAAAGCTTGGTTTACTGTAAGTTACTGCACCAAAATGATATTCAACAATGCAGTATTTTATAATAACCTTTATAATGTTTAATGAGAAAATATTTATTTAGGCAATTTACTGTAAAGTACTGTAATTTTTTGTAAGTAAATAGTATGAATTATTTTTAATGTTTACAAATAATATATTTTTTAATTTTTTTAATGCCATGTCAGCAGCAAAGCTATCTTTATGGCGAGAATAAAGTGAATAAGTTGTACAATTAAAGGGGTCCTGTCAGGGGCGATTCTATGATTTTCATTTTAGGGGGGCTCAACCCCCAATGAGGGTAATAATAAAAAGTAATAATAAATATATACAAATTTTTTTTTGACTAATAGGGATGGTTTACTAAACTTATTGCAGTATTCCACTGTATTGCTTAGATATAACATTTGAGTACTGAATAAGCCTTCCTGATCTCACACACACACCTGTTTACTGTAGTTACAAACACAACATTTTACTGTTTGCTTTTCTAGTACAACCCTCTTTCTTTAGCTCAAGTATGCAAACCTCTTTGCACATGCACTGTAATATGTATTATATTGAAAGTTAAATTTTCAAGTGAAAATGGCAACGTGATCGTTTCATAAAGTATGTGGTTTCATTTTTGCTGGAGGAAACAGCTGTAGTGTGATGAGGAAACGCAGTGAAAACTTTACAGTAGATGGGGAACCGATTGCTCCCCCATGATATTTTGTAAACTGTATTTATGACAAAGAACTGCACAGTTGCAGATATTATATGAATCTATCGATAAACACACACCTTGCCCTCTGTTTCTCGCTCTGCGCTGCCGTGGTCTGCTTATTGAAGAACGCGCTGAAAGACGGGGAGGAGCCGAAGTCTGCCCTAAAAGTGGCCTAGCAACGCCCATGGGTCCTACTATGCTTTTTCACTTTTTCAGCTTTAGTTAGTCTGAAAATTTGCTGTTTGAGCATAAAAAAGATCTGCGAAGTTACAACGCTCAAAGTCCAATTCAAAAGGAGATATTTTATTCAACAGAAATCACTTTTCAAAAACTACAACGAACGACTCGTTTGGACTACAACTCATTTTTTCCGGGATTTGTGATATCACAAATATCGACGAATGGGACGAGACCTGGTTGAGCTGCACTAGAGAAGGCAACGAGTGTTATTATTATCACTTTGTCGGAGACGCGCTAGCTTTACCAAGGCAGACAAACTTAGAGTGGTTACAACCATCCGGGTTTAAATCGCTCTCAAATTGATTTGATTTGTGACTGGCCCAGCTAACCAATCACAGCACATTTCGTATTTCAGAAGGTGGGCCTTCATTTGATACAGGAACTATTCGAGCCGTTCATGCCAGACTGGGGAGAGTGGCGTTGTAATAATGTAAAATATGTGAAAAATAATGTGTTTTTCGAACAACCTAGTATGAGAGCCTGTTCTAGTACACCCCCAAAACAACATCAAGAATTTGTCAAAGAGCATAATAGGACCCCTTTAACAACAACAAAAAAAACTATATAAGAAATTTAATACAAGACAAAAATTCTACAATACATTCTGGTGATAAATCAGTTAAACCAGACAGTGGTTCTTCATCTTTCAATAAATACTCAACTCATGTGTGAATCTTGTATGACCTAAACGGCACCTAGTAAAAACAACTTTAATCAAACCAACAATTGATTGTAGGTATTACATTTTCAAAAAAAAAAACTTTGTTACTAGGATTTATTTCATGTAACTTATTCCCGATCTCGTGGCATTCAGAAATAATATATTAAATAAAAAAATAAAATAAAAAGCATGTAATTGTTTTAATGCATTTTAATACACTTCATGTTGTTACTAACAATGAATGGAATATATTTTCTTTCTCTTTCTATTTTAATACCAGTATGCTACAAGATTATCCTATTTAAATGTGATAATTAGGTCAAACGTAATCTAAAAGTAATCAAAAAGTAGTCCAATTAGATTACCTGAAATGTGTGATGTAATGGATTTCGTTACTAACTACAGTTTTTGTCATGTAATTTGGAATCAGTAACAGACTACAATTTGTAAGTAACCTAATCAGCACTGGTTATGACTTTGAAGTGTGGATCAATATGCCATCCTGAATAGAGAAAATGCCTGCGGTGTTTGTGCAGTAAATGCAACAGGAGAAGTGTGTGTTTCTATGGTGTTCTTGGCGTCTCATACAGTAGCAGTCAGTCGCATTCCTGAATAAGCAGGTTACGTTCATGCACCAGCCATGAGAGATTATTACTCGGACAGAATCCAGACCTAAGAAAGCCTTCGAAAGTGAACTGAGAGAAGTGACGGGGCTCGCTGGGGCTGGTTAGCTCCAAATTGGGTGCCCGATGCATTCTGGGCACTTAACTGGTCATTGATACACAGAGAGAAAAGCGCAAAGCTCGGGGTCACACTGTTTCTTCAATGTTAATCCTGCGCCAATTAGTTTCTGCCCAGGAGGGCCAGGCATAATGGCTCATTATGGAATGAGTGCGCTCTTCTTTAGACGACCCCCCCTCCGCCATCAAATTAAATATGATGGGACCCGTGAACAATGTCTTATTAAAATCAACAATTGATCTCCTCTTTGTTCGTTCGGCTCGTTCAATTAAACAAACGTGTACATCAAACCGGTGCGCCGTGTGGCAGGGGGTTCACATGGTTTAAGGCGAGTTCTTCTCATCCTCACTGCGTCTGCGAGGCTTTGAAGATTTTCTGAAGGGCTGGAAGTCTTTGTGTGGGATGCAGCGAACGCCAGTAATGACCCCCTCAGTTTCAGCGCACCGTGTTTTCATATGGATTATGAAACTCTGAGTGTGTTGCAGGTGATAATGCTGAGATGGATAATGGCAAACTGAAGTTGAGTTTGCAATGTTTCTGACAGGTCAGGGGTTCTTTAAAACTCACATGATGAAATATTTTTAGGATCAATGCATTTGCTCTCTCAATATTGCAATAGTGTTTCAGGCATTATGGAAGGCATGTGATGCTTGTACAGTACATACCAAATAATAATAATACAGGTAGCAAAACAGAATGCCACACAATAAAACAAAGTTCACTATGAATTACCTTTTAAGCCAGTATTTGTATGTAGATGGTGCACATAAGAAAAAGAAAACATCAGGATGAAACAACACATAAAATGTAATATAAACACCTAAATGGTCATAACTGACAAGATAAACCATTTAAATAAAATATTATGAGATGTGATCTCATACAGGGACTTCTGGGAACTTTTACTACTTTCCACCATAAATGAAAGGTGATCATATTTTTAAGGTCATATTTATTTACATGTCACATTTTGTACATATATATTTATATCATTGAAAGAGTACAAGTAACGTCTTGCTGAACACAATATTGATTTTTTTTCTTTTCTTTCAGAAACTCTAATTTTTATAATTTAAAAATAAAGGTGACTCATTTGATATGAGTTATATTTTTTATATTTCATACTTTGAATTAAAAATTTACCGAAGAGTACATCTAATGCTTTGTTGAATAGAATATAGATTTTTTTTCATTATAAATTATAATGTAATTCATGCTTTTTATTTCCAGAAACCATACATTTTACAGTAATTAAAATTAAATTAAATCATTTTATACGAGTTATAATTTTTATTTTTCATATATTGAATTAACACTTTACTGAAAGATCACGTAATGACTTGAATACAATATTGATTTTCAACATTTAACTAATTCATAATTTTAACTTCCAGAAACCATTCATTTTACAGTAAAATTTTTTTTAAGTTGACTCATATTTTATATAACTTATATATTTTTTTTCATATTTTGTATATTTAAAATACATTTTACTGAAAGAGTAAATGTATTGTCTTGTTGAATACAATATTGATTTTCACCATAAATTATAAAAGTAATTCATACTTTTTATTTCCAGAAATCATATATTTGACAAAAAAAAAACTCTAAAATGTTATATTTTGTCATATTTTGTATATTTGACGAATACAATACTGATTTTCACATAAATTATGAAGTAATTTATTTTTTTTTACTTCTAAACTTTTGAATAGTATTTTGTATAATTTTTTCTCTCCACTTTGTACAATGCCAGCAGTCATTCATGATGCCTCAAACTCAGATCTCGATGAATTCATGTTTCCAGTTACTGTTATTGTGAAAGCCTTAAGTGAACCAATTCTTAACCACAACTGGAGATCAAGCTCTCTTTTATAAATCTAATCTGAGCTATTACATTTCAAAAATCCCCTACAGCTGTTCTGTGGCCAGTGACAAAAGAGAAGTGCCAATCAAGAACAGGCTGCTGTTATTTAAAGAAGCGGGCGGCTCATGAGAGCAAGTGTCTGAAACGGCCCCGGGAGGAGCAAACGTGAGAGCGGCCCAATCGTTATTAGGACCTGCTGGTTCCCTCTAGAACATTCTCACACCTCTCACACTGTCGTCATGGAGATTTGGCCAAAACTGGCGTTAATTCACCTGAGAAACGATGAATATCACCCTGAAATGGCATCTGTTTGAATCACTCTGTAAAAAAAAATTCCGTAAAATTTACGGTAAAAAAACGGCAGCTGTGGTTGCCGGGAATTTTACCGTAAAAAATACAGTAACAACATTTTAGGTTTTACGGTTTTAACTTAAATTTACAGTTAAATACTGTAATTTCATTAACTGATATAATGTTAATATACCAACCTACTGAAGTACTGAAATCTGTTTTGTACATTTGTAATACACTGATGACCACCAAATGCAGGTGGTGATGAGAAAGTCACATGATGAACCAAAGCCCATCACAAGCAGCTTTTAAATAATAACATATACAGTATAGAAGGTGCACAGTGACATTCACACAAACACTAAACACCATCATGGTAACACACATGAAACTGAAATAATGCAATAAACATTTATTTAACAACATTAGGTGTAACCCTAATATACAAAACTGATAAGAAAAATACTCGAAACAGTTATTAAAATACACAAAACATAGTTATTTCAACAAAAAACATCAAATTTGAAATGTAACCCAGGGAATTCTGGGAACGTCAATTTACGGTTATTCACTGTAAATTATAGGTCTTTTTCACTTCCAAAAATGGTATACTACCGTAAAAGTACATGTAATGTCCAATACAGTTTTTCACCGTATATAGTAGGGGAATTTACCGTTAACCATTTAACAGGTTTTTACTGTAGCATTTTTACACTCTTTTACCGTTAAATTCACGGTCATTTTTTACAGTGATGTACAATGATGGTGCACATGCACTGAGATTTTAACAGCAACCAGAATTTGATTTTAACCCTATAAAGTCAACTATATCATATGAATCAATAAGATAAAAAAAAAAATGTGTCTAAAGGTTCAATAAATGTCTGTTTGTTTTATTTCAAAAATTCATTTATTTGTACTATGTCAGACTTTACAGGGTTAACGAGAGTTGAACAACTGTTACTGTAGCAATGCAACAAAGTTGAGTGCAACTTTATGCAAATGCAAGGAGTAAAAATGCTAAAGCTGACAGAGAAACTCGCGTGATCCGTCTCCTGATATAGTATGGTACTGCAGTCGAGCAGGAGCTCCTCCAAGAAACCTCCAGCAACCTCCAATTATTTAATCTCTGTCTGTGTGAATGCACCACTAAGTACTTACAGGCAAGAGTTTAAAAGCAATAGAGCGCTGCAGTCATGACGTATATTTGTAGTAAATTCGCATCACCCTGATTCCCTTGACAGAAACCCAATAGGATTTTTCCATTGGCTTTTGGATTATTGCAGAAAATAAGCTCTGTCACCAGCAAAAGTTTATGATTCTTGCATGTTTTGTTCATCATGATGATCTTCACAAATGAACACAACTTTTATGTTAAGGCTAAATTAGGCTAAATACAATATTTTGAAGCCTAAATACCATTGCCAGAAATAAAAAAGCTAAATGTAGGTGTGACGAGAGGGGCGGCAATAGGATTTTTCCATTGGCTTTTGGATTATTGCAGAAAATAAGCTCTGTCACCAGCAAAAGTTTATGATTCTTGCATGTTTTGTTCATCATGATGATCTTCACAAATGAACACAACTTTTATGAATTTTGAAGCCTAAATACCATTGCCAGAAATAAAAAAGCTAAATGTAGGTGTGACGAGAGGGGCGCGGCCGAGAGCCGTGAGAAATCCAGGCCTGGTCCTCTCTCGTCCAACACTGTCGTCACTCCTCCTTTTATCCTTCCGGAGCTCCTCTGTGAGACTCGAGACCGGTGAGTGGCGCAGGTGTCGCGCATTAGCATTTACTCCACCGGCCTCGCTCCGTTCCCACGGCTCTCGGCCCCGTAGGTTATAACCCCCCACCCATCGACTTCAGGACGATGGAAGCAGATATGCTAAAATGTTAACTTGTTTCTGGGTTTCTGGCCTATAAAAATATATATCATCCCTGCAGTGTTCTATACAAACATGAAATATGAAGAATATTTTTTTTTCAAATTCAATATTCTTTAGTAAAATGTTTATTTCAGCTATAAAGTCATCTTTGCCAGCCTGCTGTTGTAAACTTAATTTTTCATGTGGCATTTAGACACTTTAATCCAAAACAAACTTGGATTGCATTCAAGATATACATATAACAGTCCATGCATTCTCCAGAAATCGAACCCAAGACTCTGGTGTTGCTAGCGGCATGAATTATTTTCAGTATGGTACAGTTTCTGTACCAACATAGGCAGATGGAACGAATTGTGACGCAATGAGATGAGGGACAAAAAACTATAATAAAAAGCAAATTAAACCTGAAGAGGGTCATTTTCAAAATAATTAAATAAAACTATTCATGCACAATTGACAAACTAAAACTAAATAATACTTTTTCCAAAAAAAATGGCTGAAAATAAAACAATAAATAAAAAAAAAGAGTAAATAAAATTTAAAAACCTTAAACTTATTTTAGCTTGTTAAAAGCGAATCAAAATCATTTTCAAAATAAATAAGTAAAATCAAACAGTTAAATAAAACTATTCATGCACAATTGACAAACTAAAACTAAATAATACTTTTTCCAAAAAAAATGGCTGAAAATAAAACAATAAATAAAAAAAAAAGAGTAAATAAAATATAAAAAACCTTAAACTTATTTTAGCTTGTTAAAAGCGAATCAAAATCATTTTCAAAATAAATAAGTAAAATCAAACAAATAATATAAAACTATAATGCACAATTAACAAACGAAAACAAAATTGGCCTTTAAATAAAAAAAATTTAATTAAATCTCAAAACTGGCTGCAGGGTTATTAGCGTTAATCGTAAACTAAACCATATACAAATAATAAACATTAATTGAAATAAAATATTAAATTCCCTTAAAATTATTTCTCATTTTCATTTAATTGAAGAATTAAATAAAACGAAATAAACAAAAAAACGAAATACTTAAAAACTATAAAGACATTTAAACAATAATGACAAAACTAAAGGATTAAACAAAAACAAGAAATATACTGGAGTTTTAACACCTTTTATGAACATAATCATAGCTTTGAAATAGCTGCTGTGAATCTTGTGTTGGTCAAAATTGAAGTCGACGACGTCAGCGCAAGTGTTTGCATCTACAAATAGAGTGAAAACACATCCAGTGGACCATGATCTAGTACTTCCACCCATAATGCTTTGTGATGCACTTAAGAAGAGGTCAATTCCCCAGAGTACGTGTGTGTGTTTGTGTGTCATGGCTGGAGAGTGTTCTGCGGTGAGCCTTACTTGGGAATAAACCACTGCCGGCATCTGTGTTTGCATCCCACCGGGAGCCTGGATCCCAAGACCCCTGCGGAGGTCTGGGTTTTGGGTTAGATGTGCACAGGGAGGGTGCACCAGGGATCCTCACCTGGGAATTAATGTGTGTCAGAAGTAGATTGTAAACACACTGGAGACGTTTGCAAAAAGTGTGACACTTCAGCACTGTACCACTTTCCTAATTGGCCCTCACCACAAAAATACTCATCGCTGTCAAGGCCTATGAGCCTATCAAATCAAACAGTTGAGCTTATGTAACACGTGTTTCTGTAGCTCAACTTGTAGAGTATGCCGCTAGCAAACCCAAGATCATGGCTTCGTTCCCCAAAGGATGCATGTACTAACAAAACACTCGAATGCAATAAAAAATGGCTTTTTGATAAAAATCTGTCAAATGCATCAATGTAGGACTGAAGGAGAGGTCAGAGCAGGGTTAATCCAATTCATGCACTCAACAAAAAAGAGTGTAAGATTTCTTTTGCAATTATTTGTGAAATTTATTAGCAATTTATGAGTTAAACTTTTTCAAAGAAACATGAATTTTAGGTACAAAGACTGAAATAGTATTTTCTTGTAAAACATATTCCAATAATATTATTTGCATCTTCAAAAGTCATTTTTACATTGTTTTCCTGAATAGTCACTTTCCTGCAGAGTTTAGTTCCAACAAGTGTTATTTTAGTATTATTTATATACTATTACAATATTTATTAATATTTTGAATTCGCTTCAAATTTGTTTATTTTTATAATTGTAATTTTTTCATTTTAATTTATTTTGAGTTTTTAATTTATTTTGCTATGTGCTCATGCACTTTTGTTATTTATTGTTCTTTTATTGTTATTTTGTATTTAGCTTTATTTTTATTTCAGTTTTACTTTGAGTAATTTTGGTACTTGAAAACAGACTAAATTAGAATCTAATATTTATTTTTTATTTCAGCTTTATTTTAATTAATAAAAACAATTATGATAACAAACATTGTGATAAACGATTACAGTTATAGTTTTACTTAACAATACTTGTTCCAACTTTAATTAAATGCACCTGAAACAACTAACCAAGCATTTTTTGATTTACCTGGAAAATTACAGCCAGTGTGTTGATGCTCTCTATGAGCAGAAATGAGCAAGTATTTATATTGTATTGCTTGCAGTATGCATATTGTATGCAAATGAAGTCTAACATGGATAACTGGACGCCAGTTACTGAATTACATACAACATGATGATGTCATGTGACAACAATCAAGCATACAGTACTACTGTTTGAAACAGTGATTATAGTATACTGCTTCACACAGTATTCTTTTTATAGAATTAGTAAGAAGGAATACAGTATATACTGCACAGTATGCCATTACAACAGTGAGAAAGTGTAAAATGATAGAAAACATGTAAGATTTGTGTGCGTGTTTGTGTGTCTTTCTCACCTGGGACGCCATAAGCAGAAGGTCTAGAGGGAATCACAGCTTTGGTTTTACTGTGCATCACAATTTTTCCCCCTAAAAACTTCAGCAAACAGAGAAAAAGAGAGAGATAGTCAGACAGCATCAGGAACAGACAATAAACTACATAATAAAAACACATTTGCACATGGAAAGTTACGGGTTCAATACAAGTTAAACTCACTTTCTATTAGCAAACAAAATGTCTTCAGTTTGTGAAAACACAAATCTTGTTTATCGTGATGTATCATACTGTAAATCTTTGAGGGACAAATCAAAATGATTAAATGTGTAAATAAACAGACCTACACTGATTCTGGAATATCCCTAAGAGGGAAGAAAACAATAATAACTCCAAAACCTGAAAATGAAAATAAAACAAAGACAAAATATCAAGATGTGAATCCACAAATTGCCCATTTTTCAAACTAAAGTTCCCAGCCTTAACGTATCCATTCATATTTGTTCATGTAGATTCAATAATACACATTTCCCCTGTAAAACCTCATGGCCTTATTAAATTTTAAATATTCAAACAGTTCACCCCTTTCTCCTATGTGAGCGGGCGGCTCTGAACAATATCCAGAATAACTTTTTCACCTCTCCCCCAAAAAAAAAAAAAAAAAAAAAAAAAAAAGCATTCACAACTTCTTTCACTCCATCTTTGTTATACTTTCATTAATATTTTCTTTATTTAAGGTCATCAATATGCGCATTTAAATATGGAGTGCCATGGTAATGTCTCACAATATAATGGAGGGAAGTGAACAAAGACATCCCCGGCAGCGGGCCTGGAGTTCGGGGGGGTGAGGGTCTGGGAGAGGGAGGGATTCATCTCCGTCTGCGGGAACAAAGAAAACCTGTAGAGTGTGTAAAGAGGGTCTCTGCTGCCAGCGTGCAGGAATACATTACTGCTTGTAGTCATCGTTCCTGTCTGTGGATCCGTTTGGTTTTGTCTTGCACTTTACAAGCGACCAATGGAAGGTTTTGCTCAGGACAGGAAGCTGTTGTTTCTTTGTTTTGTTCATTTTGCTTTTGTGCGGAAGCTACTGCATTCTTAAATGCCAAATAATATCATTGCACTGGACAAAATGCATGCTTTTTTGCATGCATGTCAAAAAGTGGTTCTTAACCAGTGGGTTGCAGGTTCATTCTTCTAGAAGCTCAATGCAAATAACAACATGCACTTAACTATATAAGCATGCATAGTTAGGATATCAAAATGAATAGAAAGTTTATAAAGGGAGAAGAAAATAAAACTGTATTTTGGTCCACTGTTCATGCCAGCATGCACAGGTTGCATGCACGTGCGCATGTCAAAAAGTGGTTCTTAACCAGTGGGTTGCAGGTTCATTCTACTAGAAGCTCAATGCAAATAACAACATGCACTTAACTATATAAGCATGCATAGTTAGGATATCAAAATGAATAGAAAGTTTATAAAGGGAGAAGAAAATAAAACTGTATTTTGGTCCACTGTTCATGCCAGCATGCACAGGTTGCATGCACGTGTCAATCTCAAAAACTATGAACAAACCTACAAAAGTACAACATTAAATACGGGCTCGTTTGAAATGACTATAAAACATGGTCCAGAAATCATTTAGAAGCCGATAATACACCAATTCTATTTTGATGTTTAATTCTAATGACATTTAATAATGAATAATGGTCAATTTTGATACTGTCTTGGGCCACCATTTGATATCCAATAAATGAGCCCTGAAGCCAAACCAGTTGAGAGACCCTGATATATAAGACAAAAAATCTTCTGTAAGTAGATTATGCAAGAAAAACAACAACTGTATTTTGAGTTCACCAACCATGCCAACATGCACACGTTGCATGCATGAGTCATTCTCAAAAACTATGAACAAATATATATAAAATCTATATATAAAAGTCCTTAAGCCAAACTAGTTGAGAAACAACTTATCTTATAAGAAGATCATAGAAGAAAATAAAAACTCTGTACAAACGTACACAACAACAAAAATGTTTAGAAACCAACAATAAACCAATTAATGCATTTTATTTTGATGTCTAATTTTAAAGACTAGAATAAGAACCAAATCTTACGCCGCCACTCATCCATTATAGAGAAAAAAAAACTTCTATGTGAAGATTACAGAAGAAATAAAAACATGCATGCATGCTTCATTTTCAAAAACTATGAATAAACCTACAAAAGTAAACAACTAAAATAAAAAAGCCAATAATAAACCAATTAATGCATTTTATTAATTCTTTTTCGTTTAGAACGAACGACAGAATTTTGATACTGTCTTGGGCCGCCACTTGATGTCCAACAAAAAAAAAAATCTCCTGTCCTGAAGCCAAACCAGTTGAGAGCCCATGATACAGAAGATAAAAATCTCTGTCTTTTTCTTCCGTCTCTCACGCACAGATGGTATTCCTCAGACTAGTGCTCTGGAAAGTAGAGGGGTGGGGGTTAGGGTTCGCTCTGTGATTGTTGATATCAGTGAGGTCCCAGGCTGCTGTTCCACAGTCTATTTGCCTCTCATAACAAAGCCTTTTAGGGGCCAACACTAATCAGGCTTAGCTGGGAGCACTGCGCTTATCAGGGACCGTCAGACCGCTGGCGCTGCCAGCTTGTTCGCCACTGATAGCGACATCGGCAACTAAATTAAATCTAGATTCCAAAAAAACCCCCAGATAGACAGAGAGAAACCCTTTCTCCAAATGATGAGAATAGCTTCCGCCTGCAGCCCCGCACCCACTCCGACCCTCCTGCCGCTTTTTCAAGATTTTGGGAATAATAAATCCTTCCCTGTTAAAAGAAAACGCATTATCGTAGCCACTGGACTTCGCCCTCATAAACAGTCGGGCTTTTAATTCACATTTGGCCTTTTCCTGGTTGCTGGGAAGTCCGTATCCCGAGCCGCTGTGATTAATTGCCCAATTGTTGATTGAAGATAGCGCTCTTCCCTTTCAAGGACGAAAAGAGAGGGGGGGAAAAGCAGCGGGTTTTAGTGTCGGTTAAGCACACAGTGAGTTTCTTGAGGTGCCACGGCCAGGCTATTGAGACGATGAATAACTACTTCAGGGTCATTTAGGCTGGAGAGCTCTCGAGTGTGCGCAAGGCTGAAACAGCAGGGAAATTAACTCCACATACACTCTTTCCTGCTGAATAGGGCCTGAATGAAGCAGGAAATCATTAAAAGGGCATTCATGTTGCTCGAGACGCTTCCCCTCGGCTGTGAAAAGGACTTAAAGGTGCCACAATCAGGATTTTTTCACAGCCGAAAAGAATCGGGGAGCGTTTGATAAGCGTTTAATTGTCACGCAGGTGAGCGGTGTTGAGGTCTTAAGGAGGTAAATTGTCAGGGTTAATGTGTGACATCGTTCTGCGGTATTGATTGAGTTGGCTTGATGCAGACATTTCAGCACAACACAACACAAAGCCGTATTCCCAGAGCAGGGAATGTCTTTGTTCGGCCTCAGTGCTCAGGGCACCTGCGATGGATTTGGCATCGCCATCTGTGTCATAGATTTTTTTCCATACGCACGCTGGGGAAAAGTGTGCATGTGACCTTTTGTCTTCTCGGGGAACGAGGAGTCTTCATTGTCCAGACTACATTCAAATGTTCACGGCAAAGCTGCAGGAAACAGATACGGATTGTGAGAAACAATTCTTCAAGTGTGACAAATATTTGCGTTTGATAAGATATGAAGCATTCACCTGTGAGTGCTGGGCGTGCGAGATGTTTCATAAACATTTAGCAGACTCCAGACAATTTAATTAAAAAACAATCAACGTAAAAGGTTCCTTGGTTATTTCATTAAGTGATCAGACTTTTACCTGGTGGATGAAAAAAATTGATGGAAAAAAGGAGCGACCAAGCATATCTAAAGACTAGAATATCAGAGAAATTTGAGGGTGCAGGACTCTTTTCACCCTTAAAACGGCAAATCACCCAAAACATTACTATCCACTCTGCAATGCCCCACAAACCAATTAAAATTACC
This sequence comes from Sinocyclocheilus grahami, assembly GCF_001515645.1. Taxonomy (NCBI): domain Eukaryota; kingdom Metazoa; phylum Chordata; class Actinopteri; order Cypriniformes; family Cyprinidae; genus Sinocyclocheilus; species Sinocyclocheilus grahami. The sequence continues at coordinate 304,444 of NW_015506267.1, read as the reverse complement.
AATGCAATCTAGCAACTCCCTAGCAACCACCTAGTAACAACCCAGAACTCCCTGCAATGTCATACAAACCACCCAGTGAACCATAGCAACCACCTAGCGACTTCCTAGACACCTTAACAACTCTGTAGCAACCACCAAGAACTCCTTAACAATCAGACATCAATGCCTTAGCAAACCCAAATAACACTTTTGCAACCACCTTACAACACCCTACAAACCACCCTGAACACCTTAACAATTCCTTAGCAACCACCTTAAACTCCTTAACAACCATCTCTAACACCTTAGCAACCACCTAACAATGCCTTAGCAATCACCCAGAACACATTCAGAAGAACACATACAATGTTCTACAAACCACCCAATGCACCATAGCAGCCACCTAGCAACTTCCTAGAACATCTTAACAACTCCCTAGCAACCACCAAGAGCTCCCTAACAACCACCTAGGAATGCCTAGGAATACCAATTCCCTAGAACACCACCTCACAATGCTCTACAAACAACACAGAACAACTCCCTAGCAACCACCGTAAACTCATTAGCAACCACCTAGCAACACCCTAACAACCATCGATAACATCCTAGCAACCACCTAGCAATGCCTTGGCAATAACCCAGGACACTTTTGCAACCGCCTTGTAATGCCTTCCAAACACCCCAACAACCACCTTAACAACTTCCTAGTAACCACCGTGCAATGCCTTACAAACTACCCAGAACACCTTTTAATAACTCCCTATTGACCCCCTTAAGCTCCTTAGCAACACCCTAGCAACCACCTAGCACTGTCTTAGCAATCTTCCAGAACCCATTCAGAAGAACACACATGTAATGTCCTACAAACCACATAGCAACACAACCACCAAGCAACTCCCTACCAACCGCCCAGAACTCCCTAACATCATGACAACATTTAAGTCACATTATGTTCCTGTCTATGGTGATGATTTGTGATATTTATTTCCCGCTTTTGTTCATTTCTGGCCTGTGCAAGTCACTGGCATGTTTGTGTGGCTCTGGTGCAGTATATCGCTGGCTAACTCATGGGGTTTGTTACACATTACTGATAAAATGCATATCTTGAATGCACTGTAAACACATCAGATGCTTCCCAAGACAGAGAAAACTTAAAAGATCTGCTACAACAACTCAACAGCGGCGTAAAGCGCAGCTAGATGCCTTCAGTCAAAACGATGGAGGCAATTGGCTGTTTTCCTCTGAAAGTGACCATTATTTTTAGCTGGTCTGCTCTCTCCTCGCAGCCTTTTAAGAGTCGACGTCTGTGTAACCAAGTGGAGATGTCCTCTTAAGCCGCCGTTGAGTTCCAGTCAACTGAAGTGTGAAGCTGAGATTGTCGGCTAGTGAATCTCTCAGCCTCGCAGTCCATCTTCCAAACATTTCGGCCTCCTCTAATCCTGCTTTTCACCTCTACCTTCCTCTCTCACACACATAGATGCAAGCGCCAATACAAACAGACAAACAAACAACACTCACTCACAGAATATTCACAGAAACTGTGATATTGTTGCTCATGTTTGTAAGAAAACAACAGTGTTTTGGAGGAGGGAAAGACTATATGACTAGCTGAGGCTTGATTAGGATATAATGAGCTGAACAGGGAGTTTATCTGTAGGCCATCACAGTTTTCCATCTGTTTGGACGTTGATTGCAATTGGCCGAGACCTTTGACTTTGAGAGGTCACGGCCACGGGTCCGGCACTGACCTCGGGGAACGTGAGCAGAGGTCACTGCTGCTCTCGGTGAAGGTGTTGCCTAAGGAAAGGTCATTAACTGTGGAAAGCGATGGCTCCGTTATTGACCAGTGTTGACCAAGTCTTAACAAGTCTCTCAGAGCTAGGGTTTGGACAGTCAGTATGAAGTCTAGTCCAATTTGTAGCTTATTCTGGACAATTCTGCACATTCCGACTGCATTTTGTTCTGGTTTTTTTCAGGCTATTTGTGTGGTTAAACTGAAATAATGAAGCAGTCACTGTGAATTGTGCGGAAATATAATAATTATGGCAATTTTTGGAAAATGGCAGGAGGAAAGGTCATTAACTGTGGAAAGCGATGGCTCCGTTATTGACCAGTGTTGACCAAGTCTTAACAAGTCTCTCAGAGCTAGGGTTTGGACAGTCAGTATGAAGTCTAGTCCAATTTGTAGCTTATTCTGGACAATTCTGCACATTCCGACTGCATTTTGTTCTGGGTTTTTTTTATGCTATTTGTGTGGTTAAACTGAAATAATGAAGCAGTCACTGTGAATTGTGCGGGAATATAATAATAGTGGCAATTTTTGGAAAATGCCAGTTTTTTTGTGCAATATGCATCACACGGCCACTGAACATACTGCAGATCGAGGTTAAGAACAAGTTTTAGGTGTTCAATTTGCCTCTACTTTAATTGTCAAGGTTTAATTCCTGGGAAACACACACAAAGCAAAAAACAAAAAAAACTAAATTATCCCTTCATGAAAATCATTGTCTTGATTTCCAATAAAATATAAAACTTCAAATCTGAAACATTGACTTAAGCTAAACTTATAAGCTAAATATTAAAACTGTTTTCATAGAATATATGTTGAATAATTTTTTTATTTTACTATATATATATATATATATAAAAATTATTATAATTTTTTGCTTTAAGCATAGATATGTCTAGTAAAATTTTGTGAGGTTTTTGGCCATGCAATAAAAAACTATTTACTAATGGGATAAGAAAAATGCAAACCTTATTTTAGAATCTTGTTAGTTTACTAGAAGACAAAGAAAATTAGACTAATTATTAAAATTAAAGTAATTTTTGTGTTTTTAAAAGGCATCTAAAAAAAATAATAAAATAAAATAACAAAATAAATTCTTCACTCCATATCAGCAGCAATGGCTATTTTCACAAATTAAAATAATCACAGTAACAATAAAACTTCAATAAAGAAAATTATAAACAATTGGACAATATTTTTTTAAACAATATAAAAAGTATAGCAATTATATATGCTTTCGGTTCTGGTATTTAAAAGAAGTAAAAGAATATTCAACATTTTCATGAATGGACTATTGCCCATTTGTGGATTACCCGTTTTCCTTGCCCCCTGGATTACATTTGCCGATCGAAGACCCTCGCCTGCCCTAGGAATGCTCTTTGCCTTGCCTGTGATGTACCTGTGTTGTTGTCTGACCCTTGCCCATTTCTTGTCCACGCCTTTGTAATAAAGCCTTGCACATGGATCTGCACGTCTCATGTTCTGATTACTCCGTAGCAGTGACATCCTAGGTCAGGTGCACTGCACAGAAATCAACAGACTTCAAACACATTGAGATCAAGAAAGACATGAAAACATCATTTTCCAAATTGTGAATGTGAGAAGAGGAGCCTAATGAGTCAAAAACAAAGCACATGTCCACATGAATTACCACACTGCCTTTCTGCTGAGATCTGAAGAGATGAGAACACCACACTGCTCTTGCTTTATTGCTCTGTCCCATCATCCTGTCAGGCCGGCACCTCTCCGTACAACAGGGTTCATCAGCACTTTCCAACCCCTGGAGGAAAAGGACACATTTCAAACAAACAAGCCAGTGTCATCAGCAGAAAAAAAGCACCAAAGAAATGAAGCCAATTCTGAATCCCACAGTGAGCTGGTTATCATATATTGCATGCAAAGTTCAATAAGCTCTGGTGCATAGCTTCAGCAAATTGGCGGCGGTGGGAGAGCACTGGAGATATATTTTCACACGTCCCAGAGGCACGGAGCGGCCGTGAGTGGGCAGGACGGCTGAGCTCACCACAGTTTCTGCCCATGTTAGCAGTGCTGAAGATTAGAAGCTCACACAGCATCACACCCAGAGGAACCGATCTCACACACACACACACAACCAAACCTGTCGTGACCTCTGAAAGCTCTCAGCAGCTCCGATATTACCACCATCACTCAGCATAATGAAACACGTTTACATAATTCTGGTTTGGATATGACTACAGAATTTGATTTTGTTGTGTTCATTAATTTTTGGTAGGCATGAACTGATTTATACATGGGTCAACTAACAACAGGTATTTCAAGGTTGCAAACATTTGAGCTGAATCATTCACAAGCACCTATTTGCAGTTCTTAGAACAACTAATTTTTAGGAGTTTTGCGCATCGTGTGTGTGTGTGTGTGTGTGTGTGTGAGTGTGAGTGTGAGAGAGAGAGAGCGACAGAGAGAGAGAGAGAGAGTGATACACATCACAGTGGAGTCAGCTATCTTAACCGTGGCTTGTGTACTGCAAACACATACCAGCTTCATCACTGTGTCTGTCATGCGACTCTGTTCCCCTTTCGGGCTCTGTCTTTACATTTATTTTGAAAGATGAAGCTTGCGATTATGGTAAGGGGCGTTACATTTCCGACGAGTGCTTGCGGTGTTCGGCCAATCACAATGCACTGGGTCAGCTGGCCAATCAGAGCAGACTGCGCTTGTCGGAAGGAGGGACTTTGTAGAAAACTAAGCGTTTGAGAGAGGCGGGGCATAGAGGACCTACAATAATGTACAGTATTTGAAAAATAATGTGTTTTTTGAACATTAAAGCATGTCAACATATTCTGTTACACCAAATACACAAAATAATGATCTTTAAAAAAGCATCGTATGACCCCTTTAATTTTACACAAGACAAACTTTTAAGTAACTATTCAATTGCATGCTGTTTACTACCTAATATCACTTGAGGGATACCAACAAGTCAAAAATAAATAAATAAATAGAGATAATAATTTGAGTTAAATAATTATGTGTATGTGTGTGTATGTATATATGTATGTGTATTTTACATATAAATTATAATAATATATATTTTAAATAATTTATAAAAAAAAAATTATATTACTTGGGAGCCAAAATGTTAATATATAAAATCTAAACTGCATATATTTTGCATGCAACTGCATGTTGCTTACTACCTAATATGACTTAAGAAGTACCAGCAAGTCAAATTCATAAAAAATTTAAATGAATTAATTTTCATTAATAAATAATTATACATTTATATGATTATTTAGAATAATTAAAATAAAATAAAAAAAATAAAAATAAAAAGTATAATTTTATAAGTTATAAAACAAAGGCACTTTTCCATTAATTGTGTGCCAAAAAGTTTTAATATATAACATCTGAAAAACATTTAGTTTCTGCATGCAGTTGTATACTGTTTACTATGTAATATTACTTGACGGGTACCAGAATCATATTCGTAATTTTTTTAAACATATATTTTAATCTTAATTAATAAATAATTATGCATTTATAAAATTATTTAGAATTTAATAATTTATAAAAAAATATTTTTTTCTATGAATTGCGTGCAAAATATGTTTAATATTAAATGTAATAATTAATAACTAAATGTATAATTAAAATGTGTAATTAAATGTATGATTAAAAACGTATAGAAAGTCATATTCATAATAATAATAATTTAACTATAAATTAGTTTGTAATTTTACAATTGATAAAAAAATATTGTGTAAAAAAAATATACATATATATATATATATATAACATTTAAACTGCACTTAATTTTGTACACCGTTGTAATGAAGCACCACAGATTTAATCCATTTAGTTATAGATAATAAAAATCATCTAATTATAAATAAAGAAAAACAAAAGCACAACTTAAGGCTGGAATACACTACATGGTTTTTGCCCCAATTCTCTGCCGATTTACTGTCTGGAGAAGTTGAAGCTGTTGCAAAAAGTCAGAGCCATTCTGCAGATTTGAGTAGACACATTGCATGGAAAATCATGTAGTGTATGATGGGCACAGACTCTGAATTTTTTGCCTCAGACTTTGAATCTATCCAGGAGGATATCAAACATGTTTGATATTTTCAACCGATTTTAGACATTGTTTTTATTAGTTATGCGCCTCCTAGCAACAAGGTGCATGTTTCTGTGTATGCCTAGTTTAAAAAAAATCTGATTTTAAAAGTCGTGTAGTGTATTCCAGTGTTAAGAGGTCAGAGATCATTGATCCTATAAAATATACCTTCTTACATAAATCTGATTCTTCAATAACAAATGTTTGATAAATCATATTTTAGTCAAAATTTGCGCTCATTTATTCATGCTCCACCTATTTCACTCAAAGTTTTACCGCAAAATGGAAATACACACATGACAGTGTTTACAAAATTAAGAATCTATGACTAAAATGTCAGTTATGCACTTAAAAAAAACATCACTCAAATTTGCATTGTCTTGTTATTTGCCATGAGATATTAATATGGTGGCATAAGACTCATGCTAACTGCATGAGATTTGGTAACCCTGAGTATTTCCATAAAGCTTCTCCACACAATTCGAAGCAGATGAAATGCAAAAAGGACACCAGAGCCTCGCTGAGTTCAAACCCTGAAGCCAAGGCGCAAGTTTACACTTCAGAGTTCATATTCAAAGTGGCGTCTTACGCACTTATTAGCTATATATTTAGATCAGAGGTCACACCTCTTGACAGTGATGAGATGCAGGAGGTGCCAAATGGCTTCAGGTGGAAAACATGTTTCTAAGGACACCTTTCTGTTCACGGTGCGCATGCAATCACACATTTAATCAGCTGACTTCATGTCTAGCAGAGACTGTACTAACTGCTAATAATACAGCATTCAGTCTGAATGGACATATGGTTAGAAGTCCTGATTGAGCACTAAACACTTCACTCTGATTGGACCACAAAGGTCACATGGTGTCACGTCATGCTAGAGGTCGACAACTTTGACCTAATCATCTGGAGCAAACTCAGAGTTCTTTGGAAACGTATTTATGCACTGGTGCTTTAAAGTCAACATGAAAATGTTCACATTCTATTGTACTTCTAAAATGTAACAGACTGATGTGAAATATGAATAGTTTCTATGCTGATTATTGACATTACATTATTATATTTAGTGTTTTTTACTAAATTATTTTAGTATGAAAAGTCATGCTTATCTTTGGATTAAAAATTGACATTGCTGGCTTACAAATATGATGTTAAATTACTATAATTAGTTATTTCATCCTCAGTCAAATAAAGTATTTTTTACACTTAATAGAAGTAAACATTAAACATTAAGTTATAGAAGTTTACTGTTACTGATATTAATTTCCTCCAGTATTTCTGAGAAAGCTGCTTGTTTTTAATCAGTTTTTTTTATAAAGATGTGCTCAAGTCATTCAAAGCAATGGCCTCTACACGTCCTACTCATTTCTGACAGCTGTAACCCTCCATCATTTTAGTTGCAATCTTCTTTCGTGCTACAGTGGTTACTGTTCTCTAATTCCGATCACTGTGTTTTCCACAAAATAAAGGTTTTTGTTGAAATGCCTTGGATATTTTGTCAAACATGTTAGTAGAACAGTGATACAGGCCTACCTACAGCTAATATTCCTTCAAATTTTGAGCGATGAAGATGAACAATATTTCAGAAAAACTCAAAGTAAAAGTATTTATCTCTTTTTTTATTTTGATCTCCACTGTTAATCTTGTGTAACACTGGAAGACTTTACTGTCCCTTTTGATCAAGTTAATGCGTCCTTGCTGAATAAAAGTAATGAGACATGTTAGTAGAACAGTGATACAGGCCTACCTACAGCTAATATTCCTTCAAATTTTGAGCGATGAAGATGAACAATATTTCAGAAAAACTCAAAGTAAAAGTATTTATCTCTAATTTTGATCTCCACTGTTAATCTTGTGTAACACTGGAAGACTTTACTGTCCCTTTTGATCAAGTTAATGCATCCTTGCTGAATAAAAGTAATGATTTCTTTCAAAACCAAACCAAACTTTTGAAGGGTAGTGCATGAAGAACTTATAAATATAACATTAAGTACTTCTTTACTCTCCAAAGAGCCATATAAGCGACTCAAAAACCCTATACAGCAAAAACAGTTCTTGATATCTGAACCTAAAGCACTAAAGTGCGCTGAAGAACCTGTAAGAGAGCGTGTGAAACCCTCTACTCTCTCTGTGTGTAAAACCCTCTCTGCTCGCTGTGCTTGTTCGCTGCAGGCCGTGGGCCGAGGTGTGATAGTGGCTTGGTTTACATCCATATTGTACACGCCAGCTTTCCAGCCACCTATTTTCTCCTCAAAGCTCCAACCTTCCCCAGCGGTCAGACATAAAGTCTCACAGTTAAGAGTTAAGTTAACAAACACATCTGAGCGCCATAAAGCTGGCGTATTAAGAGTGCGGTGTGAGACCTACGGGGAAATGTAAGCCGTTTCCTCGTGTTCATTAGTGGGATGAAGCTTCGGCTGCTGGGAGGGAGAGAGGCATCGCTCACCTGCATACTGCAGAGAGGGAATAATTGCCTGATTGCACGTTATTACTTGGCTGGTGAGAAACCCACCGAGGCTGTTCTGTCTCTCCGCCATCCAGCCTCATAATTCTTAGCCATCCACGCAGTCTTTCCTTCCCCGCTTTAATTCATAAACGTCCGCTGACTCGGTACCTGAGGCCTGTAGAGCTGCTATTCGAGCTGGCATCTCCTCTCCCGGCACGCATTGATTAAACTGGATAAATCTGGAGTTCTGCTGTGGATCTGATGATGCTTCCTTCGGCAATGCAAATCTGCAGACTTGCCCTTCAGACCTGCAGATCTTGTTTCTGTTGTGACGCATCCGGAAGCAACAGTTGGGAATGAGTTTGATATCAAAATATCTCTCTTATGGTACTTAGTTTAGTACGAGGAGACGGGAAATTATGGAATCTGAACCGCAGACACAACAAACACAGAACGTTCCCCTAACGCTAATGTATGGTTTTTGCATGGTTATTCTTAGAGAACCAATTCTAATGCCAAAAAAGCTCATAAAGGTTCTCAACCTTAATTAATACAATTTTCAAAGGCCCCTCAATATAAGTCAAGATATTTCCTCTAGTATTTCTGCTATAGTTAGGACAAAGCTTCTTGTTTTTCATCCGATTTTATAAACAGAATAAGGGAAACAGAAACATTAGGTATTGAGGAAAAAATAACTAAAAATAAATATGGTTTCTTGATTTAGAATAACTGAATTAGAATATTTGTCAACAGTCAAGAAACATTAGTAGAACATTACAAATTGGTTCCCAAAAAATACAAACCAGGGTTATTATAGTTAACTAAAACTAGTGTTATTTTAGTATCATTGAGATACTATTATAGTTTTAATTAATAATTATATTAGTTTTTATGTTTATATTTGAATTTTAGTTAAAGTTTTTGTAATTTTGCTGTTGTTTTTCTTATTTAATGTTTAATTCAGTTTGATTTTTTTATTGTAGTACATCAAGATCAACTAAATTAAAATTTAAAAATAATTTTATTTTATTTCAGTTAAAGTTCATTTTATTTCAAGTAACAAAAAATGTTTTATGGTTTTAGTTTTAGTTAACCCCGACTAAAACTAAAACCATAAAAAAAAATTGTACTTGAAACATAATAAACGTGAACTGAAATCGAATAAAATATTTAATAAGGCAACAGTTAGTTTATGTACGGAAATGACTACAACTAAAACTAAAATAAAATAAAAACGATCCTATACTACATAAATAAACAACCTCATGAAGATGACAAAAACACAAAATTATGAAACATTTAAGAAAAATGAAAATGAAAACAGAAAATATAAAAATGGAAACAAATTCAAACTATTCATAAAAACTATAATATTATCTCAGTGATACTAAAATAAGACTGATGGGAACCATACATTACACTCTGGGTTAACAACCCAGTGCTGGGTAAAATGTGGACAAACCCAGCAATTGGGTTGTTTTGACCCAGCGTTTTTTAGAGTGTTTTTAGACTGTGTCAAAACAGCCCAATTGCTGGGTTTGTCCCTATTTTACCCAGCACTGGGTTGCATTTAACCCAGCATTTTTTAGAGTGTAGCATTACAGTAATGTTCAGAGTTTGCTGTGTGGATCATACATGCTAACTGCTAATCCGCTGACGGAAATCTGCACAAAAAAAAAACAAGCATGAAGATGGTCTTCGCTGGAATAGTGTGAGTTTGAATGACATTGTGAGGGTCCTTCATCCACACTAATCCAACTATCTGAACTGAAGATCTTAAAAGCTACAGAGAGTCTACATTAACACAACACACATAATAGAACAGTTTGAGTTTGTCCTTCGCAAAGACACATGTAATGACTCAGCATCATTTACCAGTTTAATCTGAAATATCTCAGCTTCTCATTCGAAATATCTGAAGATCAACTCACCTCAAATGATGACTTTGTGACTGTGTAATCTTGTGGAAATCCCGTCTCACTGCAGCTTTGATGTGGAGGATTTAGTGAGCTGACAGCCAGACACACACATCAAACTTCTGCGGTCTCCTGTCTGGGCTTAGACAGCTAGTTATACACGCTGAAATCTCACATACAGCTCAGTGTTCAGACACAGTTTTCTGTTTTAATCATAGTTTTTGTCTTTTAACAGAATTCTTTTATATAAAACATAATTTGGTAACACTTTACCAAATATAATGGTAAACAAGATAATGATTAACAAATGCATTGCTCACTGTTAGGTAATATTAGTTAATTCATTAACTAATGTTAAATAATAGGACCTTATTGTGATAAGTGTGGTATTTATATTTTCAAAATGTTGTACACACACACACTGTATATATATATATATATATATATATATATATATATATATATATATATATATAAATATATAACAGCACTGTGCTTTTCATTTTATGTGAAGGTATATGTTGAAATTCCTATTCTATATCAAAATTTCAAATATATATATATATATATATATATATATATATATATATATATATATATATATATATATATATATATATATATATATATATATATATATAAGCTAATATTTGTATTTATATTTCAATTTTGAAATGTATTTAAATTCAAATATTTTCTATTCAAAAATCATTAAATTAAAACTTTAATCACTTTTGCCAATATTTCATTATATATTTATAAAACCTATATTTATATTCAAAATACTGCATTCAAATATCATTCAACTATTCTTTTATTTGCATTTGTATTTATATTTCAAATCTGGAAATATCTACAAATATTTTATATTCAAAAATAATTTTATATAAATTGTTTTTAGTCAATACTGCATCAATTAATATTAATGCAACTTATTTTTGAAATCCCAAAATTTTATTCAACAATTATATTCAAATATTTTTCATTTGTATATTCTGTCAAATTGAAATATTCGAATATTTTATATTGAATTTTTTAATATTCAAAATAAAACTTTAAATGTAATCAATATATCATTATTTTATATTCATAATAAATTTTTTACTGACATTTTTATATTCGAATTTTTGTATTTATTTCAAATTTGAAATATATTGAAATATATTATATACAAAAACAACACTTTAATTTTAATTCGTATTTCATTATTTTAAGTTCATTAACTCGGTAAGCAAAATAATAAAAACGTCCGTCAAATGGAGACAGGCCAGACTTTCAAATACAGTGGGTACGGAAAGTATTCAGACCCCCTTAAATTTTTCACTCTTTGTTATATTGCAGCCATTTGCTAAAATCATTTAAGTTAATTTTTTTTCCTCATTAATGTACACACAGCACCCCATATTGACAGAAAAACACAGAATTGTTGACATTTTTGCAGATTTATTAAAAAAGAAAAACTAGCAAAGGGTCTGAATATTTAGGACCATGTGATATTTCAGTTTTTCTTTTTTAATACATCTGCAAAAATGTCAACAATTCTGTGTTTTTCTGTCAATATGGGGTGCTGTGTGTACATTAATGAGGAAAAAAATTAACTTAAATGATTTTAGCAAATGGCTGCAATATAACAAAGAGTGAAAAATTTAAGGGGGTCTGAATACTTTCCGTACCCACTGTATGCATAAACATTTAATAAACATGTATGAAACAGATAAAACATGTATCAACATAAAATCTAAAATACTGTGCTTATGTGAGTGCATTGCACAAAATTCTCCGGCCGTGAGTCATGAAAGGGAATGTGGGCCAAGCTTGGATCAATTCTCACTGGCACCGAAACTTTAGCACCTGTCGGGCGTCCCTCAATCTTCTCCCACAATCCCCTACCTGCAACACGCCTGCCGTCCCCAGCTGCATCCACAGCCCGAGAGAAATAAAGCGATAAACGGCCCGAGGTTGATCTGAGAAGGGAAGATTGGCGACGTGAGGGCAGAGCAACACCGATCAGAGCTGGTCTTCTCCCTTTGGTGCGGACGAATCAGAACAATGGCTGCTGGGAAGGGAGAGCAGTGTCAATACTCCCCGCCGCCTGCACATTCACCCGTCTGAATGGGACGCACCGTGAGGGGGAGAGCGACGCGCGCGGCTGAAAGGGAAGTGGTGAAAAAGCCACACGAGGGGCCAATTGATGCTGCTAGCAGGTGGATGGTTCTCCTTTCAGGCCAAACTGCTGAGGGGAGGGGAAAAAAACCAACACATTTCCTTTTTCAAGGGGATCACTTATCTGAAATCAGCAGTCTATTGAAATGGGCCTCCTCTCCTTTCGTGCTCCCCCACTTTTTGGCTCTCTCAGGCTGCGGCTCTCCAAACACACACACACACACACACATATTGCTTTTTTCCTGGTGTCTGAGTGTGTTTCTCCTCCTCCACCAGCACCTGGTTCTCTGCGCAGCGGGGCGATGTGCTCAAAAGCGAGCGAGGGAGGTGGTTAAGCATCATTATAGCTGCATTCGTGGCCCACACACACACACACACTCACCCACAAGACACCGCAAAGCCAGGGGCCTTACAGATGTTCTTGAGCGCATTGTCGAGCCTCCCGGGCTCTTTGTGAGGACGAATGTCCTGTTGCTTACGAAATTGGCCTCAGTTTGAAACGCACTTCTATCAAACGCGTTTACTTTGCCCTCAAATCGTGCACGGCGCTGTTAGAAACCAAATAGAGCTGGATGCGCAACCCCCTGTTACTCTAACTTGTTTAAGCTCCATTTGATACTAATGAAATTCCTCGGATTTGGGCGCCCTTTATTCACGGGACATTTGTGAGTCAAATTAGGCTCTTCAGGTCAGGCTAAACGCTCTTCACATTGTATTAAAGTGAGCTGAAGAAAGCAAACGAAGCTCACATTACAGCGTTACGGAGGAATTACATTCGTGCAGAGTCATTTTAACGAATTTGCACACAATTATGTCGCAGAGCAGCCTGTGATTGCACGTGCTTATTGTTATTGCCGAAGTAATTGATTGTGTGCAAAATGGGATATTCGATGCACGTTCACTGCACGGTTTAGATAAGGTTTAGTAATCAAACTTTATTACTGAGAACAGCAAAAATATTTAAACGACACTGTGGACTAAACATATTTAATCTTGTAGAAAGCACTGTATTTTTTTAAATGCTTTGCATGGTTTAGATAATGTTTAATAATTAAACTTTAAAATGCAATAATATATGAACAGCAAAAATGTGCAAGGGTGTGTGTGTGGTCTATACATATTTACTCTTGTAGAACGTATTTAAAGTTTTAATACAATGCAGAGTTTAGACAATCACATTTTTAAAATGCATTCATATTACTGAGAGCAGATGTTATAAGTTGCACAGAGCAAATACAGCTGGATAAAACAAAAACTGTGTCCATCATCATTTCAGGCTGCAAAGCAACAAAATATGATTATTTTAAAGGGAGGTGAGATCCAAACTACACTCAATTTTATGATTAGCTTGATTTGCATTGAGAATTGTTTTTCCTGCAAGAATGAAAACAGACCTGCTATAAAGTTTGATTGGCTGGATTGCACACTTTAGATATATCTTCAGTGACGAAAACTAGGATTGAAACCAAATGCATATCAGTCATAACTACTGCTTTGCTTTCCAATCGCAGCACTAAAGCCTAATCTATGCAGATATGCAGCACATGTTGTGTTCCTCTACGGAGATGCACCGCAGAGCTTGTTCACGAGCTGTTATCGTCTCCCAAATCAAATCCTCGGCACCCTCAAGGCTGCGCATTTGTGTTTCAACTGCCTGCTAATATGGCTGATTCCTCCGATCGCGGATGTGATAATTTGTTGATTGGTTAAACGGTGCACTGCTTTACAGCCGCATCTGTGAAATCTCTCCAGCATTATCCTCTAAATAACAGAGTGAGGCGTTTGGCGTCTAAACGAGGGTCACATTTGGGATCTTCCTGTCTGTTTTGGCCGCTCCGAGTGTATCATCTGTGATACCTCTCCAATTAAACAGCGTCTCGGTGATGGGGGTGATTTGGGGCAGACGGTCGGCGGATATCAAGGTGCCCGTTAAGAGATCACAGGGGGATACGCGCATATGTTAATCGACTCTGTTAATGTAGCAATGAATTAAGAGTTTAGATGTCACAGGAGGTTTAACACAGCTGATCCAGAGCAGAGGCCGTGGTTCCCGCTGGTGGCCCCTGCTCAGAGCCCGGCCCATGTGGGGGCTAATTACAGGCAAATAGGAAAAGTGTCTGTTTTTTTGCTTTGATCATAGTTTATCTTTTGAGGAATATTAGACTTTAATTTTAGTAAACTTTTCCATCATTTTATATTTCTAAATCTTTTTTTTTTTTTTACTTTTATATTAAAAAAAAAAAAATCATTCATATACATGCAACATTTTTTTATTTGCATTTTTATTTCTATTTCAAATTTGAAATACATTCAAATATTTGCTATTTTAATTTTAGTCAACATTCTATTTCATATTTCTAAAACTTTTCACATTCAAAATATTATTCAAAAATCTGTTTCAAATACATTTTTAATTAATAGGTTTAATTTAAAGTATAAATACAAATGCAAATGAAATATTTGCATATATTAGGATATTTAGATTTATTCAAATATTTTAAATTCAAAAACATGAATTTTTTTTTTTTATATATAAAACGTTTTATATTCAAAATATTATTCAAAATCCTGTCCAAGTACATTCAAATATTTGTATTTAAATTTCACATTTAAAATAGTCATGTTTTATCAAAAATTATTTTATATTCAAACATAAAATTTTCATACATTTTTTTGTAAATATTTATTTAGTTAATATTTTATCATGTTATATTTATAAAACTGATTTATACATTTTTTTTATTTCATGCAAATATTTTATTTGCTTTTGAATTTATATTTCAAATGTGAAATGTTTAAACATTTTAATTTTTACATATTTATTATTTTTAAATCTTTTCTTTTCAAAAACAAAACTTTAATTTAGTCAATATTTCATAATTCTATATTTTTATATAATAATTTTTTTTATTACATTTGCTTTTTACATATAATTATTTAAAAAATCATAATTTTTGCATCATTTGTCAATATTTCAGCATTTTAATATTTTTATTAAAATAATTATTTTTTATAATTATTTTTCAAATATTTTTTTTATCTTTTATATACAAATTCTAATTTTATTCAATAGTTCATACTTTTATATTTATAAAACTTTGATATTCAAAATATTCACATATTTCTTATTTCTTTGCATTTATATTTCAAATGTGAAATATACTGTTAATGTAGCAATGAATTAAGAGTTTAGATGTCACAGGAGGTTTAACGCAGCTGATCCAGAGCAGAGGCCATGGTTCCTGGTGCTCAGAGCCCGGCCCGTGTGGGGGCTAATTATGGCAAATTGGAAAAGTGTCGGGCAACGAAGCGCATGTGGGGCCTCCCTCGGCACTCGCTACTTCCCGTCGTCAGGGTCTGATACCGCCTGTCCGGCCCACACCTGCTCCTCACCGGCCTGTGATAGATAGAGGCCACCGGTGGCTCAATAACAGTCACCCACCCCACCCCGTTCGGTATTGATGAACTGCGGGCCGCAGGCTTTGTGAGTGAGGATCATCTGCTGGAAATTGCTGAAGCATTAAAGGCATATTTTGTGGCGTGGATTTGGCCCATTTGTCAATAGAAAGCTATTGTTGCGATATTGCATTAACGTTGGATTTTTACACATTTCATGCAATCGATAGCCATCAAGACAAAGTTTAGATTGCAACAGCAACCAAATGCAGATGTTCTGGATGACGGCCATGAAAGGGAAGATATTTTGAGATTCCCAAGATGTTTGAATGAAAAATCTTGCAGCTGCATTTGCTCCAATGGAAATTGCAGCACCACTGCGATAAGCGGTCATGCGTGCAGCGGAGCCTTTGATGACGGACCTACAACAATGTATGAAATCAGTTTGAAGCACTAATGCACAAGTTCTGGACGACGGGCACGAATGGGACGATTGTAACTAATGCCATTGGCTTGTTTGTCAATACAAAGCTGTAGTTGCATGGTTGCGGTATTTCACTAATCACACAGTGAAATAGGATGGCAGAGCGGTCTAAGGCGCTGTGTTCAGGTCGCAGTCTAGAGGCGTGGGTTGGAATCCCACTTCTGACAGACCTATCCTTTGGGGAAGTCCTAATGGTTAGAGAGTTGGACTCGTAACCCAAAGGTTGCAAGTTCGAGTCTCGTACCGGCAGGGATTGTAGGTGGGGGGAGTGAATGTACAGCACTCTCTTCCACCTTCAATACCACGACTGAGGTGCCCTTGAGCAAGGCACCGAACTCCCAACTGCTCCCTGGGCGCCGCAGCAAAAATGGCTGCCCACTGCTCCGGGTGTGTATGTTCACTGCTGTGTGTGTGATGGGATAAATGCAGAGCATTACTTGGCCACATGTCACTGATATTTCTGCATTTCATGCAATCGATAGCAGTCAAGACAGAAGTCTGGCTCACAACTGCTCGCCATTAAAAAAACAAAGCACCTCGCTTGCACTTGCTATGGTGATAAGCAGTTTGATCGCTCTATATCAGAGTTCATACTTCCAGCGGGGCTTTTGATGACAGGTCGAAAAAGAAGTTTCAACTCTGTTTTCGCAGCTGTGATTGCAAATGTACATGCACGCAATATCAAAACGCTCTCTCCACTGTCGTGCCTTGGGCTACACTTGGGCCCTCAGCTGAGAGTCCAGGTGCCTTCTGGGTGCTGATGAATCCTACCTGCCATTTTTAAAGACAGCTAAAAAAAAACACTCAAGCAACCTGGGTCCAGTAGGATAAAGCAAGAGCTCCAGTCAGTCTGAGGGAGTGAGGGAAACCCATAAACAGCCGACAGTGCAAACACGCACATACTACGATACCCACGGTGTGCGAATCAGTCAGGGACTAATTAACATATCATCGCAACCCAACTGCCTGGTGCTCCGCTCACCTGCCTCTTTCTTACTGCAGAGAGCGCGTAAATCTCTCAGAGACATGGGTATTAATCTGTGATGTTGCCACATGGCGTCTTTAACCTCACTCATGAGGTGACGGGCCCTCTGTGCTCCCTGAAAAAGGCAGTTTAAACACAATAAACGTGTTTTAATGACATTGCAGTTCCATTATGAATATGGGAATCTCCAGGGCGCATTCAAGAACAAATGAAATGCAAATGGAAGTTTGAAGACAGTCATTTGGTGTGTTAGTTTGGCTTCTACCACAATGGGGATAAAATCATAAAGTAAATAAAATGCAAATGATAAGACTCACCATTCGCTTACTGTCCACGGATGCTATCTGGCCCATGGCCTTCTGTAAAGCAGAAGAAATATGTTTAGAAATATATACACTAACACATTTTTTTAACTAATACTGTTATTCAGCAAGGACACATTAAATTGATCGGAAGTGCCAGTAAAGACATACAATGTTACAAAAGATTTCTATGTCAACTAAATGTTGTTCTTTTGAACTTTCTATTCATCAAAGAAACACAACTGTTTCTTGAGCAGTAAATCAGCATATTAGAATGATTTCTGAAGGATCGTGCGACACTGAAGACTAGAGCTTTGATCACAGAAATAAATTACATTTTACTAAATATTACAATGAAAACAGTTATTCAATTTGCAATTAGGGCTGGGCGATATGGCCAAAAAATTATCTCAATATTTTTTTCATATCAGTCGGTATCGATAATAATCACGATAAATGTAAATTATTTTTTCGCTCATGAGGTGACGGGCCCTCCGTGCTCCCTGAAAAAGGCAGTTGAAACACAATAAACGTGTTTTAATGACATTGCAGTTCCATTATGAATATGGGAATCTCCAGGGCGCATTCAAGAACAAATGAAATGCAAATGGAAGTTTGAAGACAGTCATTTGGTGTGTTAGTTTGGCTTCTACCACAATGGGGATAAAATCATAAAGTAAATAAAATGCAAATGATAAGACTCACCATTCGCTTACTGTCCACGGATGCTGTCTGGCCCATGGCCTTCTGTAAAGCAGAAGAAATATATACACTAACACATTTTTTTTAACTAATACTGTTATTAGAAATAAATTACATTTTACTAAATATTACAATGAAAACAGTTATTCAATTTGCAATTAGGGCTCGGCGATATGGCCAAAAAATTATCTCAATTTTTTTTTTCATCAGTCGATATCGATGTTAATGATGTTAAATTGTTATTTTGTTCAAGTTTAAAGGCCGATTTTTGCTCTAATGTGAAAGTTGTAAAACCAGATGGTTAATTGTGGTTTTCAACTATTCTTTAAAAACACTCAAGCAACCTGGGTCCAGTAGGATAAAGCAAGAGCTCCAGTCAGTCTGAGGGAGTGAGGGAAACCCATAAACAGCCGACAGTGCAAACACGCACATACTACGATACCCACGGTGTGCGAATCAGTCAGGGACTAATTAACATATCATCGCAACCCAACTGCCTGGTGCTCCGCTCACCTGCCTCTTTCTTACTGCAGAGAGCGCGTAAATCTCTCAGAGACATGGGTATTAATCTGTGATGTTGCCACATGGCGTCTTTAACCTCACTCATGAGGTGACGGGCCCTCTGTGCTCCCTGAAAAAGGCAGTTTAAACACAATAAACGTGTTTTAATGACATTGCAGTTCCATTATGAATATGGGAATCTCCAGGGCGCTTTCAAGAACAAATGAAATGCAAATGGAAGTTTGAAGACAGTCATTTGGTGTGTTAGTTTGGCTTCTACCACAATGGGGATAAAATCATAAAGTAAATAAAATGCAAATGATAAGACTCACCATTCGCTTACTGTCCACGGATGCTGTCTGGCCCATGGCCTTCTGTAAAGCAGAAGAAATATATACACTAACACATTTTTTTTAACTAATACTGTTATTCAGCAAGGACACATTAAATTGATCGGAAGTGCCAGTAAAGACATACAATGTTACAAAAGATTTCTATGTCAACTAAATGTTGTTCTTTTGAACTTTCTATTCATCAAAGAATGCTGAAACTATAATATATATATATATATATATATA
>NW_015506267.1:262641-285090 GCF_001515645.1 Sinocyclocheilus grahami | reverse complement strand
TTTTTTTTTCATCAGTCGATATCGATGTTAATGATGTTAAATTGTTATTTTGTTCAAGTTTAAAGGCCGATTTTTGCTCTAATGTGAAAGTTGTAAAACCAGATGGTTAATTGTGGTTTTCAACTATTCTTTATGGTCAAAACATGACAAACACTTCGTTTTTGAATTCTTTACACATGAGTAATATTGTTTCAAATCAAGAAACAAGATTGTGTTGCCTGATAATATTAATTACATTTTAATTAACATTTAATAAAAAAAAATGTTTGTCTCTTAGAAATACACATTTGATAGTAACTTGAGTTAGGATGCAGATGTAGATTTATGTTCATTATCAAAATCAGTAATATCTGTAAAAATTGTAGCAATCTCATTTTTATATGGTGGTCAAATAAATACATTTATAAATGCATAAACGCTATAGCTTAATCACAAAATAAATACTGTAATTATATTCCATTACTCCTCCTTTTCTTCTTTATGCACCAAGAGCTTGTAACACTCCAAAGAGAAAGGAAAAATTTTAATCGCATCATATTTTTTAACCATTGGTCTTCCATAACATACATTTAGATCAGGATAATCACAGTTAAAACCACAAATATAGCACCTCAATACCATGGTAAAAATTTTATATGGCTTGTAGGTATTTATGAGAAACAGTAGTCTAAATACATTTATAAATGCATAAACGCTATAGCTTAATCACAAAATAAATACTGTAATTATATTCCATTACTCCTCCTTTAATATATTTAATACATGTCTACATTAATAATATAATAAAATTCGACACGAATAACCACGTTTCTGACACAATATGGTGCAGTTAATGCTACTACAGTAAATCCATGGCAAATGATGGCTATTTTTAGATTAAAAAGTCTTCTGACTGTATTGTTGTGCACAGTGTTTCTGCTGTTTGTCAGCGCTGTTTCATCTGCGTGTAAACAGAGTTATTTGTGTTCCTTGCTGAATTCAAGAGCTTCACAATGGATCTCACAGCGCTGTTCAGTGTCGTGTGAGCGAAATTTGCTATAATATTACCGTATTACTGTATTTTGATCAAATAAATGCAGCCTTCTTTTAAAAACATCACTTTAGAACTGGGTTTCAACTGTTTTCTTCAGGATTTTAGATCAAGAAGCAATTCAACTTATCAGAATGCAAATTATTAAATCAATAACCCTTTAAAATGCATAATACTATGAACTGCAAAAATGTTTAAATTTCAATCCACCAAAACACACTGTTGTCTAAACATGTTTATCCTTGTAGCAAATATTTAAATTGATTTCACCTTGTGTAGTTTTATTTTGCTCCAAATAAAATGAAGTACAGAGCCTTTAACATCAACAATAAAAGCTTTTTTTCCTTTATCAGAAGAGACCTGCGGTAGAGTTTGACTGAATGGACTTATGACGTCAACAACATAAAAAATAAGAAGCATTTTCCATTTTTCCATTCAAGTTGCTCAGCCAATATTTTGCTAAGCCCATGCAATTTATATTACTATGCACAATTGTGGTTAGGTTGCATTTTTCCTAAACAGGCCTGCGCTCCACCAGTAGCGTACCACTGTGTTTGAATTGTACCGTGTCCCGTACAGTCGAGTCAATGACACTAGGCTGCCCTGCAGGAAAGCATTTTGTCAATATGCAAAAGATGGAGGGTGTCCAAACACAGACAGTCGGATATACAGTAGATGGAGCTAATCTGCATTAGTATTCAGCACACACACACACACACTCTGTAACGTGTGCGATGGGTTTGTCTGGCGTGTGAGCTTGTGTGTGGCACAGCAGTGCTTTCTAGACTGCAGTGATTAATCTGATGCTGTCATGTCTCCACAGATGTTTACATGGAGATGTTTGAGGAGCACATGTCTGATAGAGTATCTATCTTCCGTCCTCTCCATATTAAAACATACGCATATACGACGTCACCTTGGCCATCTGGAGGATAGTAGAGAGAAGGCTGACCTACACACACACACACACACACATACAATCATAACTCCCTAACGTCAAATCATTGTCTGCCAACAGCTGACTGCTCTTTTACAAAACCTAGTGAGCTGCCTATCTAGACAGCATTTTTAGGGATCATAGGTATGCTGATGACATGAACACAGTTTCAAAAGGTAGGCAACAACATTACACACACTTCTTTGGCCAAATTCTAAGCCAACATCACATGCACCTGACGACTAAATAATAAATAAATAAATAAATAAATAAGGCCAAGATGGTCGACAAGATGAGATAAAAATTTGATAAAATATTTATAAAAATATTTTTTATAAATATATGTAAGATATTCATATAATATTCAAAACTGAAAAGTATCAGTAAAAATAATTCTTGATATAAATAATCAAATAAATGACAGAGGGGGAAAAAAACAGAACTGTCAAATGAAAATTTTTCCTACTTTTTCTCTGAAAAATGGCCCCATTATTCTCACAAATGTATCCCCTAGAGTTTAAGATATCTCAACAATGTCTCAAATTATGCTCAGATTTTCCAAGCTGACAAATCAATAAAAATAGCTCTTGACAATAAATGATCATCAAAAATTACTCTGACAAAAAATAAAAAATAAATAATAGACTTTTAATGTCTCATTTGTTTCTCACAAATAGCAATGAAATTAAATGGAGAATAAATTGAGACATTTTCAGCTTAATCTTAAAACACCAATAATCTCACATCATCTCTAGAGTTTCAGAAGAGATCTCAACAATGACCTATACTGTGCTCCAATTTGCTAAAGATGCCAAAATTGGCAAGGAAATCTCAGTATGACCTCAAACATTTCTCATAGACTCAAATGAGTAGATAATTGTCACCCAATAAGAGTATATTTTTATTTATGAAAGAATTTTAGGAGAAACATCTATGACAAAGTTCAGAATCAGAATCAGAATCAGAATCAGAATTAGCTTAATTTGCCAGGTGTGTGCAAAGACACGAGGAATTTGTTGTGGTTTTTTAAAGGTGCTCCTAGTACATACATACATACATACACATCTGACATGAGAACAGAAAAAAAACATTTAAATAGTAAGACTTTACAATAAATAATAATAATGTGTATTAATCTGGAACAGTAGATTTATGTACAGATTTGTGCATTATTTACTCTATATACAGTTGTATAAATAAAGAGATGTGTTTGTATTTACATAATACTTGAGATAGAGGCAATAATTAAAGATGTAGAATGAATTACAGAAATGAATTACAGAACACAGGTAATGATTCATGTGTTAGCCGTTTAAGCTGGAGATGGCATGGGGAAAAAAAATTTTTTTATGCCTAGATGTTCTAGTGCACAGAGATCTGTAGCGTCTGCCTGAAGGGAGAAGTGCAAGCAGGTTGTGTCCGGGGTGAGAGGGGTCTTTGATGATGTTACCTGCCCGTTTCTTCACTCTGGAGTTGTACAAGTCCTGAAGATTGGGCAGGTGCACACCAATGATCCTTTCTGCTGTTCTAACAGTCCGCTGCAGTCTTCTTATATCTGATTTGCTGGCTGACCCAAACCAGACAGTTATAGAAGAGCAAAGAACCGCCTCAATAACAGCTAAGTAACACTGTGTCATCTGTGCCTGTGGCAGGTTGAACTTTTTCAGCTGATGAAAGAAGTACAACCTCTTCTGGGCCTTTCTCACAATGGAGTCAATGTGAATATCCCACTTCAGGTCCTGAGAGATAGTGGTGCCCAGGAATCTGAATGACTCCACTGCAGCCACGGTGCTGTCCATGATGGTGAGAAGGAGGAGAGCAGGGGGGCTCCTCCTGAAGTCTACTATCATCTCCACAGTTTTGAGCGTGTTCAGCTCCAGGTTGTTGTGACTGCACCAGACAGCCAGCTGCTCAACCTCTTGTCTTTAAGCAGACTCGTCAAGGTCCTGGATGAGACCGATGACTGTGGTGTCATCTGCAAACTTCAGGAGTTTGACAGAGGGGTCTTTAGAGGTGCAGTCATTTGTGTAGAAGGAGAAGAGCAGTTGGGAGAGAACGCAGCCCTGAGGAGCTCCAGTGCTGATGGTGCGGGTGTTGGATGTGAGTTTTCCCAGCCTCACTAGACTAGCTGCTGCCTGTCTGTGAGAAAGCTGGTGATCCACTGACAGATAGAGCTAGGAACAGAGGGGTTAGTTTGGTCTTGAGGAGTGTTGGGATGATGGGGTTGAAAGCGGAGCTAAAGTCCACAAACAAGATCCATGCATAAGTCCCTGGTTTGTCCAGATGTTGGAGGATGTAGTGCAATCCCATATTGACTGCATCATCCGCAGACCTATTTACTCGGTTGGACCCTTGCAGGGGGCACTTGCAAGGGTCCAAGTGCTTCAAGTAGGCCAACATCAGTCTCTGAAATGACTTCATGACCACAGATGCTAAAGCAACAGGTCTGTAGACATTAAGTCCTGTGATTTTTGGTTTCTTGGTTACAGGGATGATGGTGAAACATATGAAACAGGAGGGGACTACACACAGCTCCAGGGATCTGTTGAAGATCAGTGTGAAGATGGATGATGGCTGGACAGCACAGGCTTTGAGGCAGGCTGGAGAGACACCGTTTGGGCCTTTGGCTTTCCTTATCTTCTGCTTTCTGAAGATTTTGCGTACATCATCTTCACAGATCTTGAGTGCAGGCTGAGAAACAGTAGGGGTGAGGGAGGGAGGGGGAGGGTGTTGATGGCTGTGCTGTGAGATGGTCGGAGTGGGTGGGGGGTGTCAGACCAGGCTTTTTCTTTTCAAACCTTCTGTGAGATGGTCGGAGTGGGTGGGGGGTGTCAGACCAGGCTTTTGCTTTTCAAACCTTCAGTAGAACTCGTTCAGATCTTCAGCCAGTTGTTGATTGGCCTCAGTGCTGGGGGATGGGGTCTTGTAGCTGGTGATGGCTTTCAGGCCATTCCACACTGATGTAGAGTCATTACTTGACTGCTTTTTTAAAAGCTTTTCAAAGTAATTTAACTTTGCCACTCTTATCTCCCTATTCAGTGTGTATTTGGCCTGTTTGTACAAGGCTTTGTCCCCACTCCTGTAGGCGTCTTCTTTGGCCTGGCGAAGCTGTTTGAGTTTTGCACTGAACCAAGGTTTGTCATTGTTAAATGTTAAATAAGTCCTGGTGGGAACACACAGAAACTGATGTAAGACGTCACGGTGTCAGTGAGCTCATTCAGATCAGTAGCTGCAGCCTCAAAAACACTCCAATCAGTGAGGTCGAAGCAGGCTTGTAAATCCCGCTCTGCTTCAACAGTCCATCTCTTTACGGTTCTTACAACAGGTTTAGCAGATTTGAGTTTCTGAGAAGATGAACCAAACAGTGATCAGAGAGTCCCAGAGCTGCTCGGGGGCCAGAGTGGTATGCGTCCTTAAAAACAGTATAGCAATGGTCCAGTATATTGCTGTCTCTGGTGGGGCATTTGATGTGCTGACTGTATTTAGGCAGTTCACGGGTGAGATTAGCTTTATTAAAATCTCCGAGAATGATAATGAAAGAGTCCGGATAACGCTACTCTGTGTGTGTGATCTGATCAGCCAACAGTTCTAGTGCCGCGTTCACACACACGTCAGGAGGAATGTACACACTCACCAGAATAAACGAGGAAAACTCCTGCGGTGAATAAAAAGGCTTACAGTTAATAAAGAGAGCTTCCAAATTTGGGCAGCACATCTTCTTTAAAACTGTCATGTCTGTACACAAGCCTTCATTGATATAAAAACATAATCCACCGCCTCTCGTTTTCCCCGACGACTCGGTGACGCGGTCCGCTCTGAACAGCTGGAAGCCCGTTAGATGAAGCGTGCTGTCCGGGATGGCTCCGTTCAGCCAGGTTTCCGTGAAGAAAAGCGCTGCAGAGTTTAAAAAGTCCTTGTTTGTGTGTGTGAGGCATCGTAGTTCGTCTGATTTATTTGCTAGGGAGCAGAGATTCGCCAGATGAAGGCTTGGCAGCGGAGTCCTAAAACCACGCTGTCAGAATTTCAGGAGCGCGCCAGATCGCTTCCCTCGCTTGCATTGCCTGGAGCGCTTGTAGAGGAACGCAGCTCCTCCGACTAAAATGTCCAGTAAAACATCTGAATGCTCAAATGTCAGCAGAAAGTTATTTGGTGTGCTATTTCTGATGTCCAGGAGTTTGTTTCTAGTAAAGCTGATCGGGAAAAAGTTGCTTAAGACAGGACAAACAAACAAAAAAAGTACAAGTACCAAGAAGCGACAAACCATGGCTGCCATCTGCGGCGCCATCTTTGTCAAGTTGACACTTAAACACATATGAGAACTTCATTAGGTCTCCTGAGCAATAAAAGAGCAACTTCTGAGCAATAAAATTGGGTTGCCAGAGTGCAGAGGACAGCGAAATATCAAGTTTATAAGATCTGTTGCCCTGGATGAACGCTAGAATCAGCTGTGATGCACCAGTTTCTGTCTCTCTCTAAATCTCGCTCCAGATGGCATAAAACCCTGACGCCGGTGCCTGACAGTTGTGGCGCATGATGGCATGACACAAGTGGAAGTGTATCTGCTTTACAGTTATGCACACTACCAAAAAACCCTGCACAACGCGCAGGCCTTGCACAGCATGCAGCCACAGTGCTGCAGACCTGCATTCTGCATCCAAATCACTGGTTACGACATGCAGGCCGCCTCCGCAAGGACCAGCATATGACACGGAGGCAGACAATGAAACACATTTCGAGACAACATAGAGCCTGATCTCATAAACATGCATGCACATGCTGAAACAGTGAACAAACACAAACATGCATGGATGAGTGCAAATTTTAGTAGGGCTGTCAATTTAATGTGTTCATTTAATAAAAGGAATAGTTCACCCAAAAGGAAATATTTTGCTGAAAATATACTCACCCTCAGACCAGACCTCAACCTGTAGATAAGTTTGTTTCTTCATCAGATTTGGAGAAATGTAGCATTATATCACTTGCTCACCAATGGATCCTCTGCAGTGAATGGGTGCCGTCAGAATGGGTGCCGTCCAAACAGCTGTTAAAAACATCCCAATAATCTACAAGTAATCCAACAATTAATTTCTTGTGAAGCAAAAATATGTGTGTTTGTAAGAAACAAATCTGGCGTTTTGACTATAAACAGTCTCTTCTGATCAAAATATAAGTCGATAATCCATAATAACACTTCATCCAGTGAAAAAGTCCACCTCCTATTCTCCTCAACAAAATCCACCAACGTATTTGTTTAGAACTGTTTTGGATTGTTGTACACAGTGCTTGATCTGTGCATATTTCTTTCCTGATTCAGACCAAACAACTAGCAACATTATGGATAGGCGACTCACATTTTAGCTCGGAAGCGACGGTTAAAGTCACTGACTGACTGTATAATAGATTGTTGAAGGTTAGTGATAGACTGATGCTTAATGATATGAACAATGGAATGAACAATACATTGGCTTCTGAAGCCATTTTGTCTATTTGAATGCTGTAGCTGCCACAATAATGTAATGTAATGAATTAATAAAAATGTATTTATTGAAAAAGCATCAAATGAATCTTCATTCCTTCATTAACAGGCTTGAGGTTGTCAACATAACACAGGCTGAATAACACAATTTTCCATTTTGGTTTCCAAATGTCTTCTGAATAATTCACCACACACACACACGAAATGAGCATGCACAATTAAATGTTAAATATATTTCAGTATATATTTTGAACATAAACCCAGTGCACCAACAGCAGCTTAATGCTCTCAAAAAAATTTTAAGAAAGAGAGAGACAGACAGAGCAGAGGAAAGCAAGTTTATTTGCATGGAGAGGCACGGACGCCCCCGTTCCCCGTATCTGATGTCAGTCTCCTGACACTGATAGACTCTGCGTCTCCCATTTAAGGGATAATGAGATTGTTAGAGCCACACAAACCTCTGCTGACTGCACTACACTGATGCTACGGCAGTCACTTCATCTCTCAGAGATTCATCAGGGTTCAGCTAAACAACTCAGCCTGCCCCCATCTTCCTCCGACCCAGACACTCGATACGAACGCACTCGGCTCATCAAGAGCCCGAGCACCAGCGTAATGGATAGAAGTGGGTGAAAACGAAGAGGATGTGGGGCAGCGCAACTCCTGATTGGCTGAAAACAGGGCCCGTTTCCATCGCAGCATCTTCCTCAGGTGGTAGAGGATGTGTGAAGCCATAGAATAGAAAATTCATAAAATGACATCTCTTTAATGTCTCAACTGTTTCTCCCAGACAGCAATGTGATAACGTAGAGAAAATGGGAAAAAGGCCTTTTAACCTCACAATCTTCACCTCACATTTCATTTCAGAAAAGGTCTCAACAGGTCGGCCGAGATATCAGTCTGCAAACAAAAGTGTCAAATTTTATATTTCAATACAACAGATCTCAATATAAACTCAAACATTCTACACTACAACTACATAGATTAATTTCACAACTCTTTACTGCTAGTCAACCAATGCCAGTCCTGCCTCATTTGGCACCCAAAGTAAAACACAGAGGATAAACACTGAAAGTTGACAATCAAATGTGCATAGAAAAGTTTGAATAATATTTAAAATGCACGCTATGTCATTCATAAATATCCAGAATCTAAAACATAAATAAAGATAAACAATCCTACAACAAAATAGCATTGACATATTTGGGCCACAAAACGCATTAAAAGTCTTATTCACATTACATGAAGCCAAATGAAGGTTCTTAAATTTATCATTAATAAAAGTAGCGTACTGTATGAGTAACATGGTACAGAGATAATATCAGATGGTTATACTAAACCATGTTATTGAATGATTAATGTAGGCCTATTCATTTACACTGGTATTTGATACATGAGGGCAAATGTTTAAAAAACACTGTAACGCCCCTGTATTTGATCATTTCATGTCTTTTCGTGTTTTGGTAGTATATTTAACTAAAATGTTACCTGTAGCATGTGCAGGTGTTGAACTGATTGCAATCTGTCTTCGTCTGTAAACGACAGGATGCGGTAGCAAGTTTTGTTTCCATACATGCTGCTGGAAAAGATTCACTTCCTCCAGTGCTCTTTTAGTTTTTAATGTAAGATATTCTGAAACATCGCGTTACCATTTTACCTCAGAAGAATACGCTTCAAATGATACAAGAATTAGTCTGTGATTGAACCCATGGTGTTTTGTTTGTTCGTAACTGAATCGGTATTTTTTAACAAATCTTTTAAGTGAACGATTCGTTCTAGTTCACTTTCATACACTGATACAGGGGTGTTCAAACTCGGTCCTGGAGGGCCGGTGTCCTGAAGAGTTTAGCTCCAACCCCAATTAAACACACCTGAACCAGCTAACCAAGCTCTTACTAGGCATACTAGAAAAGGCAGGTGTGTTGAGGCAAGTTGGAGCTAAACTCTGCAGGACATCAATCCCTTCAGGACCGAGTTTGGGCACCCCTGCACGGATATCTCTCGCAACTGATTCACAATGGATCTCTACGATTCGAAATCGTTAAGAATGGATCGCGAACCGTTTTGCGAAGCCGTTTGACTGATTCACTGAAAAAAACTGATTACAAACAGTGATTCATTCTTTGTGCATCGCTAGTTGTGATTCCAAAACAAACAGAAAGTACAAACACAGGATGTAATTCACCCTTTGCCGGGAGCTTGATTGAGAGGTGATCTGACCAATCATAATGCCGAATCTGCCGTTTTGCATTCGAGGACTAACTGAAACAGACCCAAAAGAGGTGATGGAGATTGTGGACCCAGGTTAGTTTTGGTTTGCAACCTGATATGGGACAAATTGCAAAAAAAAAGCAAGAGACCCTGAGACTGATCATATTCAACTTATCGGTGTTAAGAGAAAGCCATTGTATGGATGTCTAGTAATATAAAGAAATTAACACAGTTTACAAGATTCCTTAAAGAAGTCATATGATGCTGCTAAAAAGAACATTATTTTGTGTATTTGGTGTAATGAAATGTGTTTATGCGGTTTAAGGTTAAAAAAACACATTATTTTCCACATACTGTACATTATTGTTTCTCCTTTATGCCCCACCTTTCTGAAACGCGTCGATTTTTACAAAGCTCATCGGTCTGAAAAAGCTAGGAGTGCTGTGATTGGCCTGCTATCCAGTGTGTTGTGATTGGGCGAATACCTCAAGCATTTGATGGAAATGT
The DNA here is from genome assembly GCF_001515645.1 of Sinocyclocheilus grahami. Taxonomy (NCBI): domain Eukaryota; kingdom Metazoa; phylum Chordata; class Actinopteri; order Cypriniformes; family Cyprinidae; genus Sinocyclocheilus; species Sinocyclocheilus grahami. Next base: position 274,929 of record NW_015506267.1, on the reverse strand, counting down.
TACGCCCCTTACCATATTGTGATGCCCGGTCCGGCCGGAGCATAACATAAAACCATGTCTGCATTTGTGATCGGAGAAATGACTAACATCAAGTGCTACATCTACACTGCCCAAAAAACTTGCGTTTGAATCGTCAGTGGCAAATTCTTTAAATATAAAAAACGTACTTACAGTCTGTGAGTCAGAACAGCCGGCATTGTAGTCTACTCTACCAGGATCAGGAAACAGTCCTCCATAAAATGCGCTGCACACATCTGAATATTTGGGTTGAACTGTTCTGGAACAGTGTTGTAAATACAACTTAACCACTGATTTCTAGTCGTGTCCTCTTTTGGAAGGCCAAACAAAGTAGTTTCGCTTTCACAACGAAACAGTGTCACACACCTAGAGTGAGCGAAGGCCGGCGGATTTGACGAAGGAGTGTCCGGTGGGCTTGCGGCAACCACATGTGACGACCCCCGGGCTGGACTTCGCTTCGTCCACGGTGAAAGCCGATCCGGCGATCGACAGCGCAAAATTTATGTATTTCCTCAGTGACCAGCACGGATCAGCTCTAGGCATGACGAAGCGGATATCGTCCTCTTTTGGAAGACCAAACAAAGTAGTTTCACTTTCACAACGAATCACACAGAGCCTTCACGACATTGCGGCGGCAACAACAATACTACATCGAGAATAAAAGTTACACCTTCTTTCTTTGCGTGAACATTTGGGCGGCGTTATGCAAATCTTCCCACATCGTGACGTAGATATGTGGGGGCGTGTTAGAACGAGCCATTTTAGGTAGGAGTGGCTGACTCTGAACTTTTATAAAGAATATCTCTTTGGATTTGAGACTTTAGTCTTTGCAACTTTACAGATCTTCTTTATGCACCAAGAGCTTGTAACACTCCAAAGAGAAAGGAAAAATTGAAAATTTTCAATTCATATGACCCCTTTAAACTCAAACAGCAGAGAATGTCGCTAGCAATGCCAGGATTGTGGTTTGATTCCCAGGGAATGAAAGAGCTAATAATGCAGTGTAAGTCGCTTTGGATAAAGCATCTCCCAAATGCATAAAATTCCTCCTTAAATTCCTCAAAGAAAAAAAAGCACACAAATGAGTATAGAGTATAGACTTGTAAAATTAATGTAAAGAGCAGCTCATCTCTTATGATGATGAATGTTTGAGTTTATATGAGATCTCTTCTGATTGTGGACTCTGATATCCTGGCACAGTTTGAGACATTAAGATCTTTTCTGAAACTCAAGATGAGACGTGTGACATTACTGATGTTTTTTTTTTTCCTCAGGAGAAAATCTGAGAAACAAGAGAAAGCAGCAATTTTATTGCTTTTTAGGAACAAAAACTGAGATGTTCTCAGATATCTTAATGCTTTCATACTGTATGAGCTCCCTAAATATTAATATAACATTTAGTTCGGTAATATGATCGCATTATGAACTCAAACCCTTCTCATCAAATTTCACATTCATTTTGTTGCTCTGTACTCAACAATTGACTCAACAATTTTTATTTCTCAGAAGGGAGACACATCTGAGACTTAATTATTTTAACAAAACCTCATGAGCTACAAAAGAGCAAAATAAATTTCCTCAGGGAAGACAGATTTAATTTGTTATTCACAAATCACCCATGTCTCATACACATGCATGATTTGCACGCATACCACACGTGCTCAAGTTTACACAAGCGACACAAGCAGCCGCACAGGTGCACACACAAACAACGCACGTTTGAGCGAAAGCCAGAGGTGCGTAGCCATCCCAGAGCCTCGGAGGCATGGGATAGGTGACACAATGGAGGGAGGGAGGGAGGGAGCACGCACCAGGATGCTGGGGCTTTTCACTGCGCAATAAAAATGCTAATCCGCTCTATTCCCCTGTTGATCAGCTCTATGTAAAACAGGTTAGAGTTCCCCGCTCCACATGTGTACCCTCAATTTACCAGTTGGCCTTCCTTTGTCCTGATTTATTTATTTGTTCTTCATTGAACGCAGTGGCCTGGATGTCTTCACACATCTTCCGCCGGACTCTGCTAATGACAATGACAGTGCTGGCTTCAGTTCTGCGCCCACACACCGCCTTAATGATGCCTCAGCAGGCCGAAAGACAAAGAGAGCCGTGGACACGGCATTGTCCCAATTAAAGGTCATGGAACAGAAGAGGTCTTAACTGTCCTTAGCCTCCGGCCACGTTCGGCTCAAATTGTCGGCTGCCACTGTTGGTTGTCTTCAACGGTTGTGTGCAACACACTGAGTAATGTTGATTTCGGACGATTTTATACTGGTTTTAGTTCTGTAATGTTTATTAGGTCCGTGCTTTTGGTTTTGCATAAGGAACGAGATTGCTTTAGTTGGAACCCAATTGTTTATCACAGAAAAGTAAACAAAAATGTCCCAACTCAAACACGGAAATGTCTTCATTATTTGCTTTAAAGATTTCTTCAATTTGAATGTTTGCTTAAGTCATAATTATGAGATAAGTCATCATAATTATGAGGTAAGAAGACATAAATCAAGCGTAGCGTTAGTTCTGGCAGGTCGACACCTATCTACGCATTCATATATAAGGTCCCTCGGTATTATCAGCAGCTTTCGCATTGCTCAATAGCTAATTACCCTCCTCCATCCCCAACTCCTCCTCTGTCAGTCAGGATTCAGCCTTCTGATTATCCTTTGAATCAGACTAATTCTAAAATGTGTACATAAAATGACTGAACTTTAACGATATCTGCATACATTTATGTTGGTTCTGTTCTGTTTACCCTGGGGGGGTTATCGCTGCTCTCCCTGCTCTCATTCATGCTAGGCTGCATGGATGCACAGGGAGTTCTTGCCCAGAACAGGACCATACCGCCAATCCAAACTGTATGCTAATTGTCAATCATAATTGACAGAATTATGAGATAAGTCAGTAATTATTACACAAAAAGCCATTATGAGATAAAAAGTCTAAATTATGACACCAATTCATAATTATGAGATAAAAGTCAAAATTAAGACAATTTTGTTGTCTTCAACTGTAGTGCGCACCACACTGATTTATGCTGATTTTGGACTATACTAGTTTCATACTGGATTTAGTTCTGTAACATGTATTAGGTCTGTGCTTTTGCTTTTCAACTGGTTTTTCTTGAGGAACAAGAATGTTTTAGTTGGAACCCAATTGTTTATGACATAAAAGAAAAACAAAAATGTCCTTAAAATCAAACACTGAAATGTCTTTATTATTAATCTTCCATTTTTATGGTTTGCTTAGAGTTAAGGGTTTGTTCAGTTATGACAATAACTAAGTCAAATACTAAGTCAAAATTATTAGATAAAAACTCTTGATTATGAGATAAGTCATAATTATTAAATAAAAGTCGTAATAATGATGACACAAAAAGCTAATATTTTACTGCACAAAACCATGTTTATCCTCATTTACATATATGCATTTGGCAGACACTTTCATCCAATGTGACTTATATTGCATTCAAGGTACATTATATACATGTTTCTATCAGTTCTTGCATTTAATGGGAATCAAACCCATGAATCAAACCCCATGCTCTGTTTGAGCTGCAGGGATTCAATTGAGTTGCAAATGTTTCTGAATTGTGTAGTTTGTTCATGATTCTTGAGGATGAGGCCATGTTCATGTTGCATCCAATTTAGTTTCTACAAGTAACAGATGAACTGGCATCCAGATTGATATCAACAACAAAAGCTATGGTAAGTGTTCTCTCTTTGCATTTCAAAAAAGATATTTTATTTGTCTAATATGCATGATTATAAGATTACATAATCATGTAATATATATATAAATATATTTTATTATTTGAATTTAGTTGTAGTTCCTGCTGTCCATGACACTTCAAAAGGGCATGATTTATTTTTGGGTTGTGACCTACCAGTTGAGAGCTACTGCATTAGATTGCTTTAATGTTTAAGGTTTTAGGAACTCTGTCAAATCAGCATGTTTGGAACTGACCAAAATAACAAGCCAGTCGACAAATATATCCACGCCCCGTCTGAAGCTCCTGAACCGAAGCAGGTTTATCAGCCTGTCCGCACGCTCCCGTTTTCTTAATCTTCTCCGTTTGCTCTCAGAAGGGCCAAAACGAAACAGGAATCTACATAATGTCGCCTTTGCCCCCCTCATAGTTTCTTTAACTCTCACATCTAATTAGCTTCAGGGACTGCACGGGTGCGATATGGGGTTCCCCAGGGCGCGCCCCCCTTTCCCCTCCAGTTGCGCCATGGGTCGGACCGGTGGGGTCTGTTCCCCAGAGACCGGTTATGACAAATAAGATTAATGTCTCTCAAGTCTCCTGAGCCACACAGATTAGACTGATAGCTGATTTTCTCAAGAGAAGCCCCATGTGTGAGCATATGTATGCGCTTGTCAGAGCATGCTGGGAAAGAGAGAGCGGCCGCAGTCCCCTCCCTCTAATGACCACTGGAGCGTAGAGGGTCAGGAGGGTATGGGTCAAAAGGTCCTCCATGGAGGGTTCCCTATCTTCATGAGCACTGAAGCGTTGGATGAAGAGTGGCGCTCCTGTGAGATTAAGGTTTAAACTCTCCATTAAGAGTAAGAGTGGAAATGAAAGACCTGAGGGCAGTTTGAACCTGCTTCTACACATACAGCACCTGTTTTCCTTTCCTTTGCATTATACTGCAAAAGCTTGATTTAATTGATTCCATTGCCAGGCATAATCAAATCATTAAATCTGATGACTTAGTAAAGTAGAATTTATTTCTGTAGGACAAATTCTATACTGATGTTTAATACTTTGTGTTAGGGGTTTGTTCTCATTGCTACACATGCCTTAGATACTGCTACAAACACATAATGAATCAATCAAATAATTCTGGACCTTCGTTTCAAATTAAACCACATTTCATTTTTTTTTCCTCAATGAGAGGAGTATGAAAGGCCCATTTCCAGTGCTTAGGTAAATCATAATTATATAAACAGTTTCCATAATTATTAGATTAAAAAGTCATAATTATGAGATGAATGGTCATAATTGACATACTAACTTACTGTGAGACAAAAAAAAAGAATCATAATTATAACATACTAAGTCGTAGAGATAAATTTGACAGTCATAATTTTGAGATAAAATTATGATATGAGATAAAAATCAAACTTTTTTTGTCAATTCAGACTTTTATCTCAATTATGACTAGGTATGTTTTTAAAATTTTGTATCTCATAATTACGACAGCCATAATGTATACTTTTATGTCATAATTATGAGACAAAAAGTTGAAATGAGATAAGTCATTGTCAAAATGTCATAAAATAAAATACATGACTTAAAATATGTCAATTATGATGTCATAATTATTAGATAAGAGGTCCCTCATTTACATACAGCATGTGTAAAATATCATGTTTTTTTTTAACCTACATTTTTCATGAGGAAGACTTTTTTGTCCCTGCTATAATACTTAATATGCAAGTTTAAATGGAAAGAAACATATAAAAAAGACTGCATTTAGTTTTTAATCCCTATATTTTCTTAGATTTTGGATGACTGTTTTATTACTTGCATCCACAGGTTATCAAATGTTTACTTTTTTTTAATAACTCTTCAAGGACAAGGAAAAAGTCTATTCTTTTTAATCACTTTATCTTGTTTTGTTAAACATTTTAGCATTAAATTCTCTTTTAGTTTCTCAACCTTGGGCTTGTAATGTCAAAACATGCCTTTCCATAGGCAGAATTACATCCCAAAATATTACAATTTTATTGATTTATTTCTAAATAGCACAATGCAAATTACTCACTATTTGACAGTTTACTATTTAAAATAAAATAAAAATTCAATAGAAAATTGCCAGATATAAATTTGCATTTTTGGAATTAAAAAAAGTGTCATAATTATGAGACATAAACTCTCATAAATTCTGGCTCTTTTCTCAGAATTCTGAATTTATATCTCACAATTCTGTTTTTTTTCCCCCTGTTACAAACAAATAAAAAATAAGGTAATTAAGAGTTTTTATCTGACAATTCTGCCTTTTTTCTCACAATTCTGAGTTTATATCTTACAATTCTTATTTTTTTCCTCCTCGCAATTCTTTTCTCTCTCTCAGAAAGTCGCAATTACCTTTATGTACGTATGTATGCGTTTATTTATGTTTATTTACTTATGTATTTTTTAAACTGCCTGCATATCCATCCAACCGGAGGACTGCAGTGAACTTGCAATGCGTGCACGTAGTGCATCATTGTGGGCTAAAGACTTGCGTGCCCTAAATGAGAAAATGAACAATGTATAATGACGCTCTAGTCTCTACAGACACGAGTGCAAAGCAGCATATATCACTATAACGCTTTCTCTTCGGGTCTGAATGTTTGTGAAACGACAATCCTACTGCGGGACGTCCTTATTCGTCCCATTGAAGGAGTGAACAATGAGAACACGATGTCAGACAACAGTGTGTACTACAGCTCCAGGATCCGCGTTAATTGCGGACATATGGCTCCTACTGGAATCATTGAGGAAACGGACCTTCTGGTACCCAATTCGCGTGATTTGCATGAAAAGAAAGCCATTGGTTTATAGACCGTGATGTAAAAGAATGACCTGAAAGCCTGAGGCCACAGCTAGTAGTTGATTTAGTGGTTCGTGGCAGAAGCAGCGCGCGAAAACGCAGCTCGGGAGGACTTTTTTTTTTTTTTATCGTAGCAATGTTGCAAATGAGGTGCAAAACAACAAAATCTTCCAAACAAAATTATTAATTGATTACGACCATTTGCATGCAAGATTATTTTGTATTCATTTCTTTGAATAACCTAAATGATTAAACCTATTATTCGTTTTCTAGAAAGGGGGCTACATTTGAATAATCATATAAAACGGCATACATTTATAAAAACGTTTCTTTGATGAAAACCGAACGGATGTGTGAGATAAATACACCCTTCTGTCTTATTTCAGGCTTCGAGAAAAATCTGGCGAAGGCGTGCACGTCTCACAGCGTCATTAAGCAATCCAGTTCAACGTTGGTCCCGGGAGATTTTTTATGGATTAAATTAAGTACTTCCATCTTCATTTCCCACCTGATCGCAGCCATATAAATCCCAACAGCTGATCAACAGACTTCAGAAAGCCCGACGCCTTCAGACTGAACAGCTGGGAGATAAAGCAGGAGAGAGGAGAGCGAACAGGCTGACGCAGACTCAGCTGTTTCACTGTCCTTTCTGTGCCTTTAGGGGAAGAAAAGCATCTCGGAAACTAGAGGACTAGTTAGTTTAAACTTAAAGCCCTAACCTGGCAGATACGATCGTCGTGAAGGATCCCAGCGGAACTAAAGAGAGCGGAAAACGAAAGAGAGAGAGAGCGCGCGCAGCGGAGCGGAGCTGTCCAGTGCTGAACGCGCGCCGCCGAACGGGAGCTGTCCAGTGCTGAAGTTGCATTTCTGCCGAGAGCATCGCGCTGCATCAACACAAGCGCATTCTGGGGCTCGAGGGTCTGCCGTAACCCTGCGCTGACATCCGAATCTCGGCATTACCGAAGAGGAACGGTACTAAACGCGTTTTGCCCCAGCGTTGCATGAGGAAAGCGAGCGATTCGACCGGCGGACAAGTATTCTTTCCCCTTCAACGTAAAACATGCCAAGGTCTTTCCTGGTCAAAAAGGTTAAGCTTGATGATTTCTCATCCGCTGATCTGGAGAGCTCCTATGGCAGATCCAGGGCAGACCTCAGCCTGCGCTTTCACGAGAAAGGTAATCACATTTATTTGACATCCAGATCGTGTTTACGCAAGGGCATGTGCATGTATGTTGACGTTTGATGGTTTATAATCACAACCTCGTGTAGTTGACCCACGGTCACATGTATTCATCACCGTGAGGCGCATCAGTTTTTGTCGAGTCGGCACATTTCAGGTGTTGCGCTCTTTCAAGCACGCATTCGACTCGCTTTCAGGCGCATTTTATTTTACAAAACGCTGCGCTAGCAACAAGTACTTCACATTTATACCGAGAGTTATAAAAACGTGAATAATCAACGCATGCAGTCTGTTAAGGGATCGCTTGATCATGTTTCACGTTATTATTCACGCTCTACATAATCTGCGTTTCGCACACACTTGCATAAGCAGACGTTTATGGAATTTTCATGCATGCATCTGGGGTCTTACAGAGTAATATCTTTTGTGCATTTGGTACACATCGACCTAATTCTACACAATTTCTGTCAAGACTGGAAATGCAATTATAACTGAAACTATATCATTCTCCTCGCCATTGTGTTTAAATGGGTTGCCACGCTAATTGAAATGGAGCACTATTGATTTTTTTGCACGCTCGTGTGGGTTAATGTAGAAAAAGTCATTGCGTCTGGGTTCACCTAAACGAGCTGAAGTAACAGGAACTGTTGCATCACCTCCCCCCTCACAGGCTACATCAGCGACTACATGACCCCGGCACCGTACGATGGCGAGAGCGACAACTGCATCAAAGTGCCCTCGCCCGGACCCATCTACAGCGATTATGGAGCGCCGGATTCGGACCAGCCTGACAGCCCGCAGTCGGAGATCTCCTCGGGCTACATCAACGGAGACAACGCGGTCAGTGAGGGCTACACGGTGGATGCCTTCTTCATCACAGATGGGAGGTCGAGGAGAAAAGCCATCAGCAGCCCCAAAAGCATTCAGCGGCACACGTGCAACGAGTGCGGAAAGACATATGCCACGTCTTCCAACTTGAGCAGACACAAGCAGACACACCGCAGCATGGACAGCAAAATGGCCAAGAAGTGTCCCACCTGCGATAAGGTTTACGTCTCCATGCCAGCCATGGCCATGCACTTGTTGACCCACGACCTCAAGCACAAGTGTGACATATGTGAGAAGGCCTTCAGCAGGCCTTGGCTTTTACAGGGACACATGCGCTCGCATACAGGCGAGAAGCCCTTTGGATGCGCGCACTGCGGGAAGGCATTTGCCGACCGCTCAAACCTGCGTGCCCATATGCAGACACACTCGGCCTTTAAGCACTACAAGTGTAAGAGATGCAACAAGACCTTTGCTCTCAAGTCCTACCTGAACAAGCACTACGAGTCGGCCTGCTTCAAGGGAGCGTTTGCTCCTTTGAGCCCAATGGAAGTGTGAAAGTTTGACAGCACAACAACAACGTCTCGGAAGATTAATCGCATGTACCTTAACTTTTCTTTTCTAAGTGTACTCTTTCTCCCGCTGTTCACGTATTCAGAGTCGAAATTTCACTAGTTTTTGCCAAAACTCAGAGGACATTGAAAATGTCTTTGTTTCTGTCGAAAGGTCAAACCTTTTTTAAGTATTGGATAATATTGTACTGCTGCCAGTAGCCACAAAAGTGTTCAGCATTGAGGTAAAACTATTTATTCATTAACTTATTTATGTATTTACATATTTATTTCCTACAAACTGTTAATTTGCACTTTAATTTGTCATTCAGTTGCCAAGCCTTCATCATCAATATGCCAAAGCATTTGCCACTTTCTGAATATCTTATTTTTGGTTGCCACTTTATAAATTTGTTGCATGCAAGAAAAAAACAAAAACAAAAAACACTACTACTAATGAAATCTATGCCAATTTTATGAAGCTTTGGATTTTTTGCCAAAACCTAGATAGCATCCGTCGGCAATATTTCTTGGGAGTCATGATGAAGAATAGAGCAATAATGCATGGTATTTTTAAAAGCTAAAACGAGTAATAACTATAGCATTTTTAACCACGATTTTATCCAATACTATCAGTAGTCGTTCAGAAGTTAAATATCAGGGAAATGCCAGAGTAGTATTAGCGGATACTTCCACGGGATGGGGAGGGGAAGGGATATAGGGTCCTTTTGTAAGTGGTTATGCACTGCCTGCCTCTTATTTAATAATGTAGTTTTAGAACGTAGGCGCGTGTGCTGCTGAACAGAGAGCTTTGTGCACGATCCGGATCATTTGTTCCAAATCTGCGGATGTGAATGGCGCTAAACCTGGAAACGCTGTTGTAGGAGATCCTACTGCAACATGGATAGCTGGACACAGCAAACTGATCTTAAGATTAATCGCATGTACCTTAACTTTTCTTTTCTAAGTGTACTCTTTCTCCCGCTGTTCACGTATTCAGAGCCGAAATTTCACTCGTTTTTGCCAAATCTCAGAGGACATTGAAAATGTCTTTGTTTCTGTCGAAAGGTCAAACCTTTTTTAAGTATTGGATAATATTGTACTGCTGCCAGTAGCCACAAAAGTGTTCAGCATTGAGGTAAAACTATTTATTCATTAACTTATTTATGTATTTACATATTTATTTCCTACAAACTGTTAATTTGCACTTTAATTTGTCGTTCAGTTGCCAAGCCTTCATCATCAATATGCCAAAGCATTTGCCACTTTCTGAATATCTTATTTTTGGTTGCCACTTTATAAATTTGTTGCATGCAAGAAAAAAAACAAAAACAAAAAACACTACTACTAATGAAATCTATGCCAATTTTATGAAGCTTTGGATTTTTTGCCAAAACCTAGATAGCATCCGTCGGCAATATTTCTTGGGAGTCATGATGAAGAATAGAGCAATAATGCATGGTATTTTTAAAAGCTAAAACGAGTAATAACTATAGCATTTTTAATCACGATTTTATCCAATACTATCAGTAGTCGTTCAGAAGTTAAATATCAGGGAAATGCCAGAGTAGTATTAGCGGATACTTCCACGGGATGGGGAGGGGAAGGGATATAGGGTCCTTTTGTAAGTGGTTATGCACTGCCTGCCTCTTATTTAATAATGTAGTTTTAGAACGTAGGCGCGTGTGCTGCTGAACAGAGAGCTTTGTGCACGATCCGGATCATTTGTTCCAAATCTGCGGATGTGAATGGCGCTAAACCTGGAAACGCTGTTGTAGGAGATCCTACTGCAACATGGATAGCTGGACACAGCAAACTGATCTTTGAAAAGCACTTCTTTGAGAACATTTTCAACTTTTTTTGAAGAAAAAAAACAAAACAATAAAAATAGTAGCACAAACCTTAGCAATTCAGGTAGACAGGCCTTGTATTAGTCAAACCTCTGTTTTTGTATTTACAGACAAGGATAACTAACTGTTTAATGCAAGACGCCTTGTAAATAATCCTTTGGGATTAAATATTTCTACAAGCTGTAAAGAATCAAATGAACTTATTTCTGGACTTCTGTTGCCTGGGTTTTTTCCCCCAGCATTTGAACAATGTAAAGCACAAATGACACCGGGCATTTTCTCACTTCATAATAAAGAACCAATAAGTAACTATGTGTTTGTGGTCCTGTTTGTTTCAGTCACTCACCGAAAACCATCCACCGCTGAAGCTCAAAACATGCTGATTCAGAGCGATGCATGCAACTCGGTTGAGTAAGTGTGCGATGACGTCAGTTTGGTGACGCAAGGTTTGTGGTGCATACAGCATGCATAATGTGTCAGCGAATCCCAAAAAGCATTTCTGAGATGCCGAACACTCTTGCAACGGCTCTTCCGCAGAATTCAAAGCATGCTTTCATCTCAATTAAATCCTTGACTGACGCCTTTGTTACACATGATTGAATTTTATCCGCATTGTGTTCACAAGGAGCTCTTGAGAAAAAAAGCATGTGATCAAAGAGAATCCAGCAACAGCCTCTCTTTATGGAAAGATCCCTGTATGCTTTGGCAAATCTAGCAGTTGCATTACGATTATTAGAGTACAGTTATGCGTTTGGCCATGCTGCAGCGGTAACCTTGAGACATGCAAGTGACTGAGGAAATTTGGCCGTCAGCTTTATCCAGGTCCCAGCAGAGTTCTTATCAACAAGGACTAAAGCACTTCAAAGTGCCTCCTGCTGACTGTGGCTGAACAACAGCTTCATTACTCAAGCTTTTGTTTTGACATAAGCCCACCATACGCATTACCTGTGTCCCCTACTTTAAAAAGCATGCATTTTTGTAGTGAATGCACAGGAAAGAAAAATAGGTTTTCCAGTCATATAGCAAGAAATTACAGTCCTCTGACTGAATCTTCCTTCAAGGTCATTAGTGAGAGATCTGCAGTGAGTCGTGCAACTTTTGTGCACACCAGTTTGTCTAAAATCAGCATGAAATGCAACACTTGGTGAAATTTGTAAATAAAAATAGTTCACCCAAAAAAAGGTTATTCACCTTCAGGCTATTCAAGATTAGATGAGCTTGTTTTTTTTTTTGTGGGAACAGATTTGCTCACCAATGGATCCTCTGCAGTGAATGGGTGCTGTCAGAATAAAAGACAAAACAGCTGATAAAAACATCACAATAATCCA
>NW_015506267.1:262284-262537 GCF_001515645.1 Sinocyclocheilus grahami | reverse complement strand
GTCCTCTAGGGGTCGCTATGGGGAACGCCTCGTCGTGACCCGTGTCTGAAGCATACATTGAAAAAACACCAACTCGTTGGCCGGCGACAGCCATGACGTCACTACCGGTGCGACTAGAGTATAAATCGGCGCCGGGAGCTACACATCACTCACTTCTTCGTCTGAAGCTTGCGTCCGCAGCATGGCAAGAAACCTTGTGTTTCAGTGTCTCGTTTCCTACTTCGGGGACCATAGGTACATAAAGAACCTTAGA
>NW_015506267.1:250899-256192 GCF_001515645.1 Sinocyclocheilus grahami | reverse complement strand
ACCGGACCATCAGTAAGATGGTCACTATGAAGCCGTAGAACCAACCAAACCTAATAGGTCCAGCATAGGCGACTATAATGCAGGAAATTCCCCACCTAACCTCGGTCAGGTGGAGATGGTGGACACAGGGGAATTTAGGAAGGTGAAGATAAGGGCAGATGTAAGACCCCCGAAGGAAATGAGTAGATACTGAGGTATCGCTCTGATCCGGACAAAAGCACTGATGCCCTGTCTGGATCACATCCCTTAGGTCTTTTACTCACCTTCTTTTGACCTGCAACTCTTCCTACCCCAAGAGGAGACCACAGAAATGCACGCTTCAAACAAAACAGTCAATGAAGACGAAGAAGAGAATGATGTGTTGCTCCCGGCGCCGATTTATACTCTAGTCGCACCGGTAGTGACGTCATGGCTGTCGCCAGCCAACGAGTTGGTGTTTTTTCAATGTATGCTTCAGACACGGGTCACGACGAGGTGTTCCCCATAGCGACCCCTAGAGGATGCAGTTCGAAGTTCCCATGAAAGGGAACATCTGCGTGTTTGTAAGAAACAAATCAATCATGATTATGTTTTAACTTCAAACAGTTGCTAAAATATGAGTCCTCTATCCATAATATTCCTTTCTCCATGCAGTGAAAAAGTAATCTCGTCTGAATCAGGAGAGAGATCTGCACAGATCAAGCACCGTTTACAAGCAAAAACAGCTCAAAACAGTCCTAAACAAATATGTGGGTGGATTTTGATGTGAGAGGACAACAGAGATGGACTTTGTTATTGGAGGAAGCTTTATTATGATTTATGGACTCATATTTTAGCCAGAAGTGACAGTTTAAAGTTAAAATGGCTTAATGATGAATTTGTTTCTTATAAACACACAGCTTTTGGCTTCACAAGATGTTAATTGATGGACTGAAGTGGTGTGGTTTACTTGTGGACTATTGTGATGTTTTTATCAGCTGTTTGGACTCTCATTCTGACAGGACCCATTCACTGCAGAGGATCCATTGCTGAGCAAGAGATGGAATGCTACATTTCTACAAATCTGTTCCCATGAATAAACAAACTTATCTACATCTTGGATGGCCGGAAGGTGAGTAAAATCTCAGCAAATTTTCATTTTTGGGTGAACTATTCCTTTAAGTAAACAGAGTTTTGACTTCATGCTGACTTAAGAACTTCACCAAACATAATTTTGTATTGCTTCAAAGTTTGGATGTATTCAGAAGTAAAATGCCTCAATGCATCCAATATTCCTCCTCCTTGCAAAAATTCAAGCCTTTAGGCTCACAACCAGCTTAGTTTAGTGGTAAGGAACAGGGTTTTGGGAAACAGCCAAAACTGCATCTGTGCTACACTAGTTCTCATCTCACAGCAGACAGGTGGTTAGAAACAAGTGGTTGAAACAAAGCACTTTCACAACAGCATCAGGATCATGTCTTAAGATATTAAATAGTCAGTTTTTATTTATGACGACTTTAATTGATGGGATTATAATTGCAGAGGCATAAGTGTGTGTGTGTCTGTGTGTGAGCTGCAAACAGTGTTGCTCCACCAGAATAACTCATGAAAATTAGCAGGCAGAAGGGTGAAGGAACATCACAAACCCTCCAGTCTTAAACATCTCTCCAGGATGACACACAACACTTTGTTCTGACCCTCTGTGTGTTGAGTAATACCCCTGTGACTTTCCCTGTGTCTCTTCACAACCTCCAAACCCGAGACACGTGAATCATTCGGCTTCTTACTTCGAACATAAAACAACTGAAGTTAATAATATATGAAGTAAAAGGACTAGTTCACCCACAGATCTGTCATTGCTCATGAACATGAACAGAAGTCATTGAATAATGAATTTAATTGTGTCTTTTCTTGACACAAATCGATTATATGACTTCAGAAGACTTCAGTATATGGTCATATGGAGCACTGTTTGTTTTGTTAGAAAGACATAGTCACAATGAACTTACATATGGAAAAGAACTGCATGATGATTCTGCATGATGATGAGGGTGGGCTTCTGATGACAGAAGTCTAATTTTTGGATGAACTATTTCTTTTTACTCATTCAGTCAGATGTTTTTAATGAAAACATGCCAGTATGTGTGTTTTCAATGGGAGTCAAATCTAGAAGTTGCACCATGATCTACCTGGGAAACAAAAAAAACACTGAAGTATAGGGTTTATTCTTTATGAAATGACAATTCACCCTCTCTATTTTATAAATATGTGTTATAGAACTTATTGTCAATGATTCATCCATGTTTTTGTATTTATTGTTTTTTATTTTGACCTTGTAGTTTTTAATCAGAATGCCATAACTTGATGTTAGTTTTGAGCAATGTAGAGTAGCGCTTGTTGTTTGTCATTTCTCCGATCACAAATGCAGATATGGTTTTATGTTTACGCGGCGCGATGCAACGCAACGTGTAAAAAGACAGTATAAGTCATTATAATCCGTAATTATGTCCCCACTGGATGCAAGAAATGCCTCGTTTATTAATTTGAATGTTTTTGTCTCGTCGGACAGGGCATCACAGTATGGTAAGGGGCACGAAAATATATACAATCTTTTTGCATTTTATTTACAAATTTGAAAAATTATTTTTATAGTGTACAGTATATAGCTCAACTGCTTGATTTTTATTTTGTCGCAAAATGTTACTATTATCGCAAAGAAGTTGGATTTATACGTATATCAAATTTATTTGCATACATACAGTATACTAACATAAAGAGACATATACTATACAGCAAATCTCGGTTGCATGATTGTTCACATTATTGCAAAATCTAGACTATATTGTCATCCAGCTCTTTATGTAAAGTTTGATATATAAGAAAGTCTAACTTTATCTGCATACATACTCACATAAATCAATATACACTATATAGCAAATCTCAAGTGCTTAACCGCTTATATCGTCGCAAAATGTAACTATATTATCACCCAGCTCTAATCTGCTAAATGCAACTAAGGCATGCATATATTAAGATATTATAAACATTAATTTTCTTAAAGCTGCTTTGAAACAATGTGTATTGTGAAAAGTGATATACAAATAAATTTTACATGACAAAACAGCATGCAAAAATGTCATTATATATGGCAATCAGGCTCTTCCTAGTCAAAATAATCAGCAAATTGGCCCAGACTTCATGCTGTGTTGCAAATCTGGCTGCAGAGACTATATTGCATAACACACTGACCTTTCTGAAACACACACACGCCTGGCTTGGTGAAACAACAGAGAGTAATAATATCTGCTGTTTTGATTAGGTCAGAGCAACACGTTTCACTGGAACATCAACATTTCTATTATTATTTGCACAGGCAGAACATTTGGGAACCCAAAATAAACCCTAATAAGAGATGAATGTTGGATCTGTTTCCAAACCACAGGCCTTTTCCAAACAGGACAAGATTAATCAAATGATTCGCATCGCTTATGATATTATGGAAATGAATCCATTCATTTTGTAAATCAGATGTCCATGCTGTGAATATTGCATAACACACTGACCTTTCTGAAACACACACACGCCTGGCTTGGTGAAACAACAGAGAGTAATAATATCTGCTGTTTTGATTAGGTCAGAGCAACACGTTTCACTGGAACATCAACATTTCTATTATTATTTGCACAGGCAGAGCATTTGGGAACCCAAAATAAACCCTAATAAGAGATGAATGTTGGATCTGTTTCCAAACCACAGGCCTTTTCCAAACAGGACAAGATTAATCAAATGATTCGCATCGCTTATGATATTATGGAAATGAATCCATTCATTTTGTAAATCAGATGTCCATGCTGTGGACAGTTCACTGCATCTGCACGCCGAGAGGCCGGTATCAGTTTCTAAGCTTGAGTGCATCGGATCTCGGAGAGGGTTTTTGTGACAATCACACCCCGTGTCTTATCTGTAAGCGTATCTCCTGCTGAGCTCTGGACTGCGGTTCTGCGACATCTCCGGCTCTGAGCTCGCAGATCATTATCGGTCCCGCTCTCCGAGTCGGTCTCCAGAGGAAACGTCTAATTGTGCTGCGAGGGGCAGCATCAGCAGAATCCATTACTTAAACGGGAGACAGGTGCGCTCAGGCCGGGCGTCTGCCGAGCTGCCAGGACTCTGACGTCAGAGCGCAAAAAACTCCTGCCGGGCCTGACCTGCTCTGCTGCTTCCTGCCTGGAGAGGAAGTAGGTCTTTCATACTTTCTGCCGAGAGAGAACGGACCGCAGTCAGTCTCGTGCTATGAGTAATGTCGCAAAAACACCACCGTTAATGTCCTTCTCACCTTTGCTTACAATATACAGTATCATATTTGACAAATGAAGTTCTAAAGCCTCTAAGATCAAAACTTTGCTGAAAAACCTGTTGCACACAATCTACTACATCTCTTCTGTCGACCGATTGATAATTTTGACTTTTTTTTAGCAAGTAAAAGGTATTTTAGTGTTATTGTACAAAACATCCACCTTCAACTCGTGCCTCACATGTCTTTTTGCTGTGAAATCTGATTTTTATAAAGTAAATGTGAGTAACTTTGATATCGTTAGTAATATGTTTGAAGATGAACACTTACTATTTGTTCATCTCTCGATCTCTCATTGTACTGCATTGCATTATATGCTCTGATCATAAAAAACAAGCATTTAAATCTCATCTTACTAAGAGATATAGAGAGAAAACTGACATTTTTATCATTTTATGTAAGTATCTGCTGTATTGTTGTAAAGATCTCATTTATTTACAGCATCTGCATCAAATTGCATATTTTTGCTAGTTTGAGCTTCTGAATAAAATATATTTTTCCCCCTTATTCTCACTATAAAATACTATATGAGCCATAAAATCCTGGTGTATCAAATATGATACTCAACAAAAACATATGCAATCTATTTAAAACATTTTGTACAAAGGTTTAAAAAGTGTTCCATTATAAAAGACGTTCTAAATGATTTCATATGTCAGGCTTCAAAAGGTTAAATGATAACTTTTTTATTGTTTTAGTGTAATTTCAGGATGCTTTTAAGTACTTTTTGGATATCTTAGTATTTATAGTCATCTTAAATGTGCCAAAAAAAAAAAAGATTTTTGGATTAATGGAGTACGTTTCACAAGCAAATGCTATTTCAGACTTTCTTCTTCAAAATGTCATGTTTAATTCAACGTGCTGCTACCATCTTTGTAATTATTTGTGAAATTTACAAGCAATTTCTGAGTGAAAATGATTTCTCCACCAGTGAGCTTTCCCCTCCCCCCCCCCCCCCCCCTCGTCCCCTATCTTCCTCGGTGT
>NW_015506267.1:226723-249837 GCF_001515645.1 Sinocyclocheilus grahami | reverse complement strand
AGGGGCCCCCCCCCCCCCCCCCCCCAGTGTGTTTAATTTCAGCATTGTAGTTTTGGAGAAGACAGAATGTTTGCAGTTCATTGTTTGCGTGTTTATCTCTCACAGATCTGGATGTGACGGTGACATCACACCGTCTCAAGCAGCTGATTGGCGGTTCGGTGTCGTGAAACGCAACCTCACAGTTTGATACTCTCTAAACCCTCCATCCACACACATTCATTCATTCAGCTCTTTTCCATCCATCTCGTGTTCGCCACCGGACGGAGGAAGCACTTAACATTTCATAAATGTGATTGAATCAACCTTTAACAGGCCATTACTCACACACGTGTCTGACAGAAAAAGCCACTTTCCAAAGGGCAAGTGCAGTAGCTGGGCAAATATTTCCAAAACCACAAGAAATGTTTCGCATGTGTGTGTGATTGTGTGTGAGAGAGAGAGCGAGCAAGGGGTGGTGTTGACCCAGTTTTGCTGACATGCAGCGAGCGGCTTGCCAGGCAGCGCAGGAGATGCACGTTTCTGCTCAGCCCCCCTGTGTTTCCCCCTCAGAGGACAGCAGGGTGACGGTGAGAACCCAGGCTCTACCTCCTCCTCTCTGAGATCAGCTGAAATCATCCCTCGATTCTAGCCTCCTGATTGGCTGTTCGGGGCTCTGAGTAAGATTTCGCAATTAGCCCAGAGGGGCCACATGAGAAATCAGCCTGAAATGACAACGTGTCTTACTGACTTGCTCTGTGAGTGTGTGTGCCAATAATGAGTGAAAAAAACTGTTGTTATTCTAAACTGAAAGCAAATTATTTTCAAGGGCTTTGGTCCATTTAACAATTCTTGAATGCAAAAATAAATATAAATAAAATATAAATAAAGCATTAATTTTAATATTAAAATTTGATGTGTGTGTGTGTGTGTGTGTATATATATGTATACACACACACATACTGTATATATACACACTTTCCAATATTAATATTAAAATGAATACTTTTATTTTGCAAAGAGGCATTAAATTGATCAAAGGTCACAGTGAAGACATTAATAATGTTACAAAAGTATAATTTTTTTTCTTCAAATAAATGCTGTTCTTTTCAACTTTTATTCAAAGAATCTTGAAAATAAAAATGTTCCACAAAAATATGAAGCAGCACGACTGTTTTCAACATTGATAATAATCAGAAATGTTTGTTGAGCAGCAAATCAGCATATCAGAATGATTTCTGAAGATCATGTGACACTGAAGACTGGAGGAATGATGCTGAAAATTCAGCTGCGCATCACAGGAATACATTTCTTTTTAAAATATATTCAAATTGAAAACAGTTATTTTAAATGTAAAAACATTTGACAATATTTCTGTTTTTAATGTATTTTTGATCAAATAAATGCAGCCATGCTGAGCAGCAGAGACTTCTTTTGAAAACATAAAAAATCTCTCTCTGAGATCAGCTGAAATCATCCCTCGATTCTAGCCTCCTGATTGGCTGTTCGGGGCTCTGAGTAAGATTTCGCAATTAGCCCAGAGGGGCCACATGAGAAATCAGCCTGAAATGACAACGTGTCTTACTGACTTGCTCTGTGAGTGTGTGTGCCAATAATGAGTGAAAAAAACTGTTGTTATTCTAAACTGAAAGCAAATTATTTTCAAGGGCTTTGGTCCATTTAACAATTCTTGAATGCAAAAATAAATATAAATAAAATATAAATAAAGCATTAATTTTAATATTAAAATTTGATGTGTGTGTGTGTGTGTGTGTATATATATGTATACACACACACATACTGTATATATACACACTTTCCAATATTAATATTAAAATGAATACTTTTATTTTGCAAAGAGGCATTAAATTGATCAAAGGTCACAGTGAAGACATTAATAATGTTACAAAAGTATAATTTTTTTTCTTCAAATAAATGCTGTTCTTTTCAACTTTTATTCAAAGAATCTTGAAAATAAAAATGTTCCACAAAAATATGAAGCAGCACGACTGTTTTCAACATTGATAATAATCAGAAATGTTTGTTGAGCAGCAAATCAGCATATCAGAATGATTTCTGAAGATCATGTGACACTGAAGACTGGAGTGATGATGCTGAAAATACTGCTGCGCATCACAGGAATACATTTCTTTTTTAAATATATTCAAATTGAAAACAGTTATTTTAAATGTAAAAACATTTGACAATATTTCTGTTTTTAATGTATTTTTGATCAAATAAATGCAGCCATGCTGAGCAGCAGAGACTTCTTTTGAAAACATAAAAAATCTTACTGACCCCAAACTTTTGAATCTTTTGCTCTGATGTCATCAATGCCTCTCATTTTTTCCAACCACACATCTTATAAACACTTTTTACTATACAAATCAATTTCTCCTGAATTAAATCGGGTCCCGCCTTACATTTTCTAAGACAAACATTTTTTTTCTTTGGAATAATGTGCACTGATGAATCATTCACTATAATAATCCTGTTGCTCTGTGAGTGTGTGTGTGTATGTGGGTGTATCTTATTAAACCTGTCAAGAACACGTCTGGGTCACATTTCACCGGAAAATAAAATTAAATAAATCATGTTTTGGTATTTTCCTATTTTTAGGACCGTTTGCATTGTGATATTATTTTCATGAGAAGCAAGCACATTCTCCTCCCAAAAGTTCGCATTACCATAATGCATCTGGAGATTTTACTCTCCCAATCATTTTAAACTGCATCACAGTAATGAAAATGTAAAGAGAATCATTGACAATAACGAGAATTACAAATAAAAGTAACTCATTACAAAAAAAGACTCATTACAGTAAAGAGATTTAGAGGGGAAACTGTTTAATTGTCATCATGCAAATAATCGTAATGTTCTCAAAAATATGCTATATTTTATTCATGCGAAATATGTTTTTCTATTTTTTTATTTTGTTTGGGAAAAACTATTACTGTGAAAATGAAAATTACAAATAAAATGTAGTAGTAAAATGTCCAGACACATTCAAGTAAAGAGATTTTGAGGAGAAAATGTGTTTAACCGTCATAAAAATACAGAAAATAATAATAAAGTCACAATGCTTAACGCATAATTTTCTTTATGTAAAATATTATTTCACTTTTTTTTTTTAGGTGAAATTATCATTGACAAAAATGAGGATTAAAAAATAAAAATGTCCAGACAGATTACGATAAAGAGATTTTAAGGGGAAGATGTTCGTCATTAAAATAAAGTCACAATGCAAAAAAAAAAAAAAGCTTCATTTACTTAATGCAGAATATGTTTTTTTTTTTAATTGTTTTTGTGGTAAAACTATCATTGACAATATTGAGAATTACAAATAAAACTCCAGACACAATAAAATGTCCAGACAC
The DNA here is from genome assembly GCF_001515645.1 of Sinocyclocheilus grahami. Taxonomy (NCBI): domain Eukaryota; kingdom Metazoa; phylum Chordata; class Actinopteri; order Cypriniformes; family Cyprinidae; genus Sinocyclocheilus; species Sinocyclocheilus grahami. Next base: position 246,484 of record NW_015506267.1, on the reverse strand, counting down.
ATTAAAGATGTTTTAGGGGAAAATTTGTTTAATCATCTTTAAAATACAAAACAAAAAATAAATCCTATTGAAAAATATAGTTATGCTTTGTTTGTTTGTTTTTTGAGGGAAACTATCAATAATGAGAATTACAAAATAAAACTCAAAATTAAAATGCTCAGACATACTACGGTAAAGAGACTTTGAGAAGAAAATGTTTAATTGTCATTAAAAAACTTACTAACGTCACAATGCAAAAAACAAAACAAAAAAACACTGTTCCTAAAAATGTCCTAAAAAACCTAAAAAGGTTTTTCTTTATGCAAAATATTATTTTGTATTTTTATTTTATATTTGGGGTGAAACAATACAGAATACAAATCATTAAAATACAGAAAATAAAAAGATTAAAAAAAGTCACAATGCAAAAATAAAACATTTTAATATTCCTAAAAATGCTTTATTTTGTGTAAAATACGATTTAGTGCTTTGTTTTTTTTTTAGTTTCTGGGTTAAACGTGACCTGTGCATGTTTTCGTGACATTCATCAGGAGCGTTTTTAGTGAGTGTGTGTGTGTGTGTGTGTGTGTGTAAGTGGTGTTCATGTTGGCTTGGAATTTACAAATTTACAGAGAAGCCTGTTTGAGGCCCTGTAATTATCAATTTCTAGCCATTTTAACAATGTTTTTGCTTTTTTCCTTCATACAAAATTGTAATTATGATGAACCTCACTATGCAGGCGAATATGCAGGTAACTGGGTAAAACTTTAGTATAGGGACCAGTTCTCACTGTTATCTAGTTGCTTATTAGCATGCATATTAACATATTTGCTGTTTATTAGTACTTATCTTAGCATGACCATATTCTACTCGGCATGACCATATTCTACATCCCTAATGCTACCCAATACCTAAACTTAACTCAACTAGGGCCTACCTTACTAACCATTAATAAGCAGCAAATTAGGAGTTTATTTAGGCAAAAGTGGTAGTTAATAGCGAGAATTGGACCTTGAAATAAAGTGTGACCGGTAATTGTTTTACCTCAGTCAAAAAAAAAATTTCAATTTTATAAAATTGATAGTGATTGGCTGAGCCACGTTCGAAGCTGTTGTAAATTACTCTACAAACATACACCTTTATTTGCATTTGTCAGTTGCTTGGCAACCACTTTGTTGCAACCACAACTGATTCTGAGGAACTACATTGTTTGGTGGAAGAATACTGTTTTTATTAATATCATTACACTTTCTTTGCTCTGTTTTATTTTGTGAAACCGTAATACGTATATGGAATAACCGTTTTATAAAAGCAATAAGCCCCGTGAAGCCGTGGTTTACAGTGAATTTATAACAGCTAAGGGCTTCTTGGGGCTTATTGCTTTATTTTATGAAGAATATTTATTATTGTTTTATAACAGTAAAAAAATGATTTAGCCTTTTTATTATTTTATTACAACTAAGCACAATTCTCTTTACTATAAAGTGGAAAAAAATGTTAATGCAAAAAAATTGTTTAAATGGAAGTATTGTACTTTATATATGCACTTCTAATTATAAGCTTTTAATCAAATTAATTACATGATGTGCCAATTAATTATTTGCACAGCAGTTTTGGCTGAGAAATTAACTCCTAAAAGATCATTTAAAGACATTGTGTTAAACGAAGGAAAAGCATTGAATAGACATTATAGAAAAGCAGCTTTAGAAATAAATATTTTGTTTCAACATTGCATAAATGATAATATTGACGTATTGAAAAAAAATTCAATTATACTCTAAATATGAAACTAAAACAGCCAGTAGGTGGCAGCAAGTCACTGTCTTAATAAATGAGTCATTCATTCAACCGATTCTTTCAAACAGCTGATTCATTCAGAAACAAAGCAACTGTCTTTGAGTCGGTCACTGAATTTTTGGCTTACTCATTACTTGTTTATTTAGTTTAGTTTAATTTGTTAAATAAATCATCTTTATCAAAAGTAACTGTTTGAAAAGTAATAGTTATTTTGTTTAAATGGATATGACATATTTACTCTAAAGGAGGAATGTAACGGCTGCCAGTTTCCACATTTAAATGTATCTGTTATTTAACTAAACTTTTTACTTCTCTTTCTCTCTCGGTGTGTGTGTGTGTGTGTGTGTGTGTGTGTGTGTGTGTGTGTGTGTGTGTGTGTTAGTTGCAGCCAGACGTGGCATTGGTTTGGGCATGTCGCTGACACGCGGCCGTCCCCTCAGGCAGCAGGAACTGATTAGCTCTTGGTTAGGGGCAGTTGAGCTGTAAGGCGCGCTGAGGTTATGAGTGCGTTTCTAGCTGTGAGCGTGTGTGTGTGTGTGTGTGGGAGTGTTATTATAGCACGCGGCTCTGGCAGGGGAAACAGAGAAAATGTGCAAAACGTACGCCTTCTCTCGCCGATTCCCCTCTCTCTCTCTGTCTGCCCGTCTCTTTGAGTCTCTCTCGCTCTCTCAGGCTTTTCTAAACAAAGCAGGTGATTCAGACGAGTCATCCAGAGGTTAAAAACATGGCATGGCTCTTCTGAGCATGTCACCAAGATGGAAACCTCATGAATATTCAGCAGTAGCAGCAACAGTGTGCTTTGATCCGGAGCTGTGGAGCAGCTCAATGATTCTCTGTTTAATGCAGTGTGCGGGTGTCTGTCTGAGAAAGCGGGCCGCTCGTACAGTAAGTGAAAGCACTAAACGAGTGTGTGGGCACATGCAAAGATCGTGCATTCGTGTCGGTGTCTGTGTAATTGCCACACTGGATCCGTAGGCCGACCGCCTGCTTTATTCACAAGCCTCTCGTGTAAGAAATGAGGCCAAAAGAACGACAGTTCACACTGGAGATCTCTTTAACATCACATTCCTTCAAAAACAAATGAGCTGAGCTAGATAAAGCAATCCCAGAATGCATTGCAAGCTCAAGATGTTAGATGAGTCAACAGAAATGCTGGTTAAAATAGATTTCATTAAATGTGAAATAGTAGTGATACAATCTAATTAAAGTGACTTTCACACAACTATTATTTGTTAAGAAATATGTTAATAGCAAACACTGCTGGAAAAGTAAAAGAAACTATTTGGGACCATCAGAACCAATATTCATTTACGCATTTAGCAGATGCTTTTATCCAAAGTGATTTACAAAATGAGCAAAAACAATTATAAGAGCCAACAATATTCATACTATACAATGCCAGGATTATTAGACAATTACATCAGGAAGCAAGCTATTTTTTGTTTGTTTGTTTTTGTGAGCACATATATGCATGCAATTAATAATCACATTTATCAGAACAAATATGCATATATGCAAATATGTATGTATGCAAGGATTTTATCCAGCTTATCCACAGTGTAAAAAAATCCAACTTGCAAAAAGACTGTCTGTTACTCATTAGTTAAGTTGTTAGATGAGTTAACTTATTGATTGTAACAGGTTGCCTTATTTTGTTTATTCATATTTTGAAGTAGCTTTTATTTTTATTTAGTTACATTTTTCTTAATTTTATGTGATTTAGTCATCTTTAGTATTAGTAATAATAATAATAATAATAATAATAATTAGTACTAATTAGTAGTATACACATTTAAGTTAGTTGCAACATTTCTAATTTTCATTTAAATATAATATTGTATTTATATTATGTTTCAGCTTTATTTTAATGAATACAAATGTTTTTCTTTTATCAATTAGATTTTTTAAAAATCTGTAAATGAATTGTCAATTGATTGAAGAGGTGCAACAAGACAAAACTGCAGAATATCAATCCAGAAAACAATGTTCACACAGTCATTATTCTCAATGTTTATGGCTATGAAATAATTTTACTTCAAAATTAAAAACATAAACTGAGTATAATTTTTTAACCATACTGTATAAAACATTGGTTCAAACAAATACAGATTTGTGAACACGATTTGTGATCCCATACAACAAATATATATATATATATATATATTCAATATTTTAAATATATTTCAAAACATAAAAAAATAATTAAATACATTTGCTAGAATTTGTTTCAAAATATATTTACGTAAATATATTTTCTGCCATTTTTTTGGGCAATTTTTTGTATATTTTTTTAAATATGTTTATACATGTAAAATATATAAAAAAAAAATATGGCCAAAAATATGGTCATACTTATTTACTTAGAAAAATATTTTGTATATGAAAGTTAAAAATAAATATATTTTCTATTTCAAAAATATATTTCATTGAGCTTCACTGTTTGCAACATGGTTTAACATATATTTCAAATACATTTTGGCCACAATTATTTATTTTTATTTCCCCATAGGAATTGTATTATCATCTAACTTGAAACACAACTGAGACCTCGAGAGCTCTGAAAGAGCAACCTCTGAGCAATAAACATCTCCAGTGCACAGTCACTGTTATAAAAAATATATATATATATATATATATATATATATATATATATATATTCAATATTTTAAATATATTTCAAAACATAAAAAAAAAATTAAATACATTTGCTAGAATTTGTTTCAAAATATATTTACGTAAATATATTTTCTGCCAATTTTTTGGGCCATTTTTTGTATATTTTTTTAAATATGTTTATACATGTAAAATATATAAAAAAAAAATATGGCCAAAAATATGGTCATACTTATTTACTTAGAAAAATATTTTGTATATGAAAGTTAAAAATAAATATATTTTCTATTTCAAAAATATATTTCATTGAGCTTCACTGTTTGCAACATGGTTTAACATATATTTCAAATACATTTTGGCCACAATTATTTATTTTTATTTCCCCATAGGAATTGTATTATCATCTAACTTGAAACACAACTGAGACCTCGAGAGCTCTGAAAGAGCAACCTCTGAGCAATAAACATCTCCAGTGCACAGTCACTGTTCAGTCTCTGTTTCACAGCATTGCCTCATTATTGGTCTTGTAGGGTGCTCAGATCACCTGCAGACAACTCAACAATCATCCTCACAGACGCTCTTCTGCTTCCAGAGGACGACTGGGAGCTCCCGGTTCAGGCCGTGACGGGCCTTTATTGAGGTCCTGCTGGCGAGACTCAAACAAATCAAACACAGAGAGCTCGTCTGCTGTATGCCCGCTGCTCGCCATTGGATGCTTATTAAAGCGCCTGACGTGTAGAACGTCCAAAAGAAGCCAAGTGTGCCATCTGTTGAGATGTGCTGCGTCATCATGATAAATAATTAAAGAAGCGGGCAGAAATGTGTGACTGAAAAAAGCTTTTCTGTTTACTCGTTGCCTCTCGACTAACCGGCCTGACGGCTGACACAGACTCCGGCCGCTTACCGGGACAAACTCACCCGAGATCAATAGTGAGGAAAGGAGGGGGTCGGAGGAGGATGGAGGCATGTGTCAGGAATACTGATGAAAAATCTCATTCAGCTGCATGACATAATCGTATTTAAATCAATTTTTTATTTGGAGTTTCCTCCACTTGACCTTAAAGATGATTCTTTATTATGAGAATGCTTTATCAAAATCCTCTGACAAAATGAAACTGACTGAGCACATCACAGTGGAGACAGACAGACAGACAGACAGACAGACAGACAGATAGATAGATAGATAGATAGATAGATAGATAGATAGATAGATAGATAGATAGATAGATAGATAGATAGATAGATAGATAGATAGATAGATACCCTTTTACCACAGGAAATATCAACACTGATAATAATCAGAAATGCTTCTTGTGCAGTAAATCAGAATATTAGAATGATTTCTGAAGATCATGTGACACTGAAGACTGGAGTAATGATGCTGAAAATTCAGCTTTACATCACAGGAATAAATTACATTTGAGCAGATATTCACATAGAAAACAGTTATTTGAAATTGTAATAATATTTCCCAATATTACAGTTTTTTACTGTATTTTTTTAATCAAATAAACACAGCCTTGGTGAGCAGAAGAGATTTCGTTCAAAGAGTAAAGAAAAAACAGATGTTTTGGTGGTGTATGAAAATATTTCTAGAGCAGCGTTTGTGAGAGCGTTTCCTTTGTGATTGATTGATTGATTGATTGACTGATTGATTGATCGAGTTTTACAGAAAGACGCAGGATATAATGTAACCTTGTCTTAATGGATAGCACTCGTGTTAGTAAGGTTGTCTCAAGGTGAGAAGGTGAGACTGAGACATGAAGGAAACTGAAAATCTGAGGACACAACCGGCAGTCTGAATGAAAACAAACACGCACACACACACGTCTGGTTAACTGTCCTTGTAGGGACTGCACATAGGCGTAATGGTTTTTATACTGTACAAACTGTATTTTCTATCACCCTACATCAACCCTACATCTAAACCTACCCCTCACAGAAAACTTTCTGCATTTTTACAATCTCAAAAAACTCATTCTATATGATTTATAAGCTTCTGTACCCATGGGGACCTCAATTTAGTCCCCATGAGTTGGTGTGTATTCAGGTTTAAAGGGGTCATATGATGTTGCTAAAAAGAACATTATTTTGTGTATTTGGTGTAATGAAATGTTTATGGTTAAAAAAACACATTATTTTCCACATACTGTACATTATTGTTTCTCTTCTATGCCCCGCCTTTCTGAAACGCGTCGATTTTTACAAAGCTCATCGTTCTAAAAAAGCGAGGCGTGCTGTGATTGGCCAGCTATCCAGTGCGTTGTGATTGGCCGAATACCTCAAGCGTGTGACGGAAATGTTACGCCCCTACCGTACTGTGATGCTGTGTCTCGGAGCAACGAGACAAAAACATTAAAACCCATTATAAACGAGACATTTGTTGCATCCAGCAGGGACATAATTACTGATTATAATGACCTAACCATGTCTGCATTTGTGATCGGAGAAATTACAAACAACAAGTGCTACTCTACACTGCTCAAAACTTGCGTTTGAATCGTTGAATATTTGGGTTGGACTGTTCTGGAACAGTGCTGTAAATCCAACTTAACCACTGATTTCTAGTCGTGTCACTCTTTTGGAAGACCAAACAAAGAAGTTTCGCTTTCACAACGAAGCACACAGCGCCTTCACGACATGTGGAAGCAACAATACTACAGCGAAAATAAAAGTTACGCATTCTTTCTTTGCGTGAACATTTGGGCGGCATTATGCTAATATTTCCACATAGTGAGGTAGACATGTGGGGGCGTGTTAGAATGAGCCATTTTAGGTAGGCGTGACTGACTCTTAACTTTTATAAAGAATATCTCTTTGGATTTGAGACTTTAGTCTTTGCAACTTTACAGATCTTCTTTATGCACCAAGAGCTTGTAACACTTCAAAGAGAAAGGAAAAATCACCAAAGGAAAGGAAAGGAAAAATCACCCAAAAGTCCCCACCAGTGTAGAAAAACATGTCCACATCCACACACACAATACAAAATGTTTAGATGAGTATGATTTAGCAGTGTAAGCTTAAGCATGTGTTTTTAGATGTATACTGCTTTATCCGTCAGTGAAAAACATGAAGATCCAGCCACTGACACATTTAATTACTGCGAGATCTTTATCACAGGAGCAGTCAGCTCTTGCAGATAATCATATCAGATTTGTATGTCTGTTTGACAAGAGCAAAAAAACACAAACCAATGAAAGAAACCCCATTTCAATGACTTACAAATCAACACTGCAAAATGACAGTTTTAATGTGCTAGTAATGCTGGTCTGTTCTTAAAGTGTTCCAGGCTCATTAAAGAGTCTGTGATTGATATATTTATAGGCGGACGTCCTTGAGCACGCTGGTGGGTGGCATTGAAGAAATTATTTAAAAAATGTACACGTAACAATGAAGCAGATCCCTGGAGGCCGTTAATACATGCAGCAGACGGAGAAAGACTTTTACAGTCTCCAAGCAAGATTGTATACAGTCGTGGCCAAAAGTTTTGGCAGTGACATAAATTTTGTGTTTCGCAAAGTTTGCTGCTTCAGTATTGAAATGGTGGAAAATGCACGGATCATCACCAAATTGTTCATGAATCGTTGGAAGAAGTCGCTCTTGCAGGTCGTTTTGATACCATTCTTTATTCATGGCAGTGTTTTTGGGCAGAATTATAAGAGAGCCCACTCCCTTGGTTGAAAAGCAACTCCACACATGGATGGTCTCAGGATGCTTCACTGTTGGCACGACACAGGACTCATGGTAGCTTTCACCTTTTCTTCTCCGAACAATCGATTTTCCAGATGTCCCAAACAGCCGGAAGGGAGCTTTATCAGAGAAAATAACTTTGCACCAGTCTTCTGCTGTCCAATCCTTGTACTTCCTGCAGAATTTCAGCCTGTCCTTGACGTTTTTCTTGGAGAGGCGTGGCTTCTTTGCTGCTCTTCTTGACACGAGGCCGTTGTCCAAAAGTCTTGGCCTCACTGTGCGTGCAGATGCTCTCACACCAACCTGCTGTCATTCCTGAGCAAGCTCTGCACTGGTGGAGACACGATTCCTCAGGAGGAGACTGTCCTGGCACAGTCAAACCTCTCTCCTTGAAGTTCTTGATGATCCGGTAAATGGTTCTTTCAGGTACAATATTCTTTGTAGCAATTTCCTCGCATGTGAGGCCATTTTGATGCAACGCGATGATGGCTGCACGTGTTTCTTTGGAGGTAACCGTTGCTAACAAGAACACAATGATTGGAAGTGCTTCTTCCCTCCTTTTATAGCAATCAGTCTGCTCTTACAATCTAATTAGTATGATAGTGATTTCACCTGACTAGTACTCATTCACACTTTCACATGTGCTGCTGATATGATTAGTCAATTAATGTTAGCTGGTCATTTTTTTGTCAGGATCAAAAAACAGTGAAATTTGTTTTTGTTTCTTTTGTGAAAAGAATTTTTTTTTGGCCAATTTAGCTTTTAGCAATTATTTAAAATGGATCTGATCACTCTACACAGTAATCTTGAAACAATGTGAATGAATACCACAACAGCTTAAGCAGCAAACTTTGCAAAACGCAAAATGTATGTACAAATACAATCCCATCCACTGATTTTAAACATTAAAGAAAAGTGAATTTTTTGCTCCAGTATGTAATCAGATTGATTTGCAGGTACACCATATTTGGAGAGCGTCACATGTGCCAGACAGCTGGAACAAACACAAACACTGGAGCAAGATCAGAGGGTGACCATATGTGAAGTGCCCGATTTGTTCTCCAAAAACAACACTGCTGCGAACATCTTAAGGACCAGTGAGAAGGAAAGTGTGACAGAGAAACTAGTGCTCTTTCAGCATTTTCCCAACCAATCGATTCAACAGTCCCCGATGAGGGCGATCAGGCACATTGTGCTCATTGCTGCAGAGATGCACGCACACACACACACACGATACATGTTCACAGGTATGGTTTACATTATCGTGAGCAAATTTGCAGCCTGCAGAAAATGCTGTTCATCTGCAGAAGGTGCAGAAACTGTTTGTGGTATCTGATTGGGAACTAAACCCCTTCAGATCTTTTGGAGATATGGATGGAAACGACCTTTAGAGCCCAAAACAATCCTACTATAGATGGATTATGAAGAGCTGTGGGAGTCAATGAGCAGCAGTAAAGAGTGTGTCAACATCTGTACATGCATCGATGATCTTTGACCTGACCTCTTATGTGATAGTGACCTCTTTCACAACTATTTCAGTCATTTGACTATTTATTAGACCCTAGAATACACTTGTTTGATGGAAAGATGAGCGGGCAGACAGATGGATGGATGGATGGATGGATCGTTAGAAAGAACGATAGTTAGAACGATACATAGAACGACAGAACGATAGATAGATAGATAGATAGATAGATAGATAGATAGATAGATAGATAGATAGATAGATAGATAGATAGATAGATAGATAGATAGATAGATAGATAGATAGATAGATAGATAGATAGATAGGCCATTTATGTCCTCGAGGGTCTCAGAACATTCTCTCCTTCAATTACAGTCTGGCCGAGTGCTGTTCAATGAACGAGTGCATTAGGTTGAACTCAGAATGGACTCTCCTCTGTCTGCTCATCCTGCGCTTTCTGCAACTTGAACCGGCCGCATTAGAGCGGACTGTGAGCTTTCCACTGACGTTAGCTCAAATAACACAGCTGGTTGAGTCAAGTAAATCGATCCCCGGGCTTCTTGTCCATTATCTGCCCTCCAGCCACACGGCCGACTCGGGTCCGCTGACATCCTCACTTATTTTATGTTGTCGTATCTTATCTGAACCGTTTGTACAGCGACTAATAAAATCACATTGTGCGCTAATGTGTGGAGCGTTCTGCTTTTAAAAAATAGTACAATAAAAGATGAGAGAATGGGAAGCAGGGGGAGCCCAGCGCCTGGATCTATTCCAGCTCACCTATAAAGCACTGAGCGTGTGTGAGACAGACACAAGCATCTCGTGTGAGATTTAGGATGACTGTAATAGTGTCACGTGTCATTAGAGGGACAGTCAGGTTTAATTATGACAGGAAAGATAAAAGCAGTCAAGCAGCTCTTGGAGGGTTTCCAGTCGGTCTAGAGTTTATCACGGGTTCAAAGCATCTCTCTCTCTCTCTCACTCTCAAAGAAAATTACACTTTAACATCATTTTCCTGTGCACCCCCATAACATCCTTCTGGCTGTATTTGCTCTACAAGCACTAATGTCTAAACCCCATAATTTAACACACATCCAATTTTTTGTCCTCTATATTTGCCTTTACTTCAAGATGATGTGTAAAATTAAAATGCTTTCTGGAATCACAGCTTAATTTGCAGAATCATCTACAGGTAAGACATTAGTAGGTTGATCCTACCAAAAGTGTAGCGGTGACTCTACAGTGATTTCATTACAATGCTCTGATTGTTTGAACATCATAATCAGGCAACACTGACCGATAGTGTGAGTTGAGGGTGGGACTATCTGATAATCTGACCAATGGTAGATGAGGGTTTGCACCAGTTTGAAAATTCATACTGCAGACAGACAGACAGATAGAACGATCGACAGAACAATAGACAGAACGAAAGATAAATTATAGATCAAATGAAAGTGAGAACGATAGATAAAACAAAAAAAAAGGCAAAGACAAAACAAAACTACAGAATGAAAGCCAGACAGAATGATAGATAGAACAATAGAATGATAGATAGAACAAAGGATAGACACAATGATAGATAGAATGAAAGAGAGAGTGACAGATAGAACAATAGATAGAATTATAGATAGAATGAAAGAAAGAACAATAAATAGAACGATAGATAGAACCATGGATAGAAAGACAGATCGAAGGATAGACAGAAAGACAGATCGAAGGATAGACAGAAAGACAGAACGATGGATAGACAGAAAGACAGATCGAAGGATAGACAGAAAGACAGATCGAAGGATAGACAGAAAGACAGATCGATGGATAGACAGAAAGACAGATCGAAGGATAGACAGAAAGACAGATCGAAGGATAGACAGAACGATGGATAGACAGAAGGATAGACAGAAAGACAGATCGAAGGATAGACAGAACGATATACAGATCGAAGGATAGACAGAACGATAGACAGAAAGACAGATCGAAGGATAGACAGAAAGACAGATCGAAGGATAGACAGAACGATAGACAGAAGGATAGACAGAAAGACAGACAAAAGGATAGACGAGTAAATGATGACAGAAGTGGGATTCTCTCTCTTTAAGATCCTCTCTGCTAATGGAATTACTGGACAGCCGCTGTCAGGTCGAGACGCTGTAGCTCTCAGCTCATAAAACAGACAGGAGATCCAGTTTCTCAGCATCTGTCATTCACTCACTGGGCTTTTAGCAGAACACCACTTAAAAAATCCTGTCCACACACCTTACTGTGTGAGAGACGTTAAGCTGAACCCTGCCAGCCACACACACACACACACACACACACACACACAGCTGCGGCGGCTTAATCAGAACATTTACAGTCAAGTGGCTCAAGCTAATTCACCTTAATAGCATGTCAAGAGCATTTTTACATGAAATAGTCCCCAATTCTGCAGGCATTCCGCAGCGTGTTAATACGGCTGTCCTGCCTGCAGAGCGAGATTGAACACAGTCTTTATCAAGGCACAGAGGCTCTTTAGGCTGACGAATAGATACTCGCAGCGCTTCGGCACAATTTCCCTCTTTTAATTGTGTTATTCAAAGGAAAGAAGAGTAATGACTGAATCTCTGCGCTCCTCTGATTCATTTCTCTGCTGGCTTGTTGTGGGATCGGTTTTCTCTAGTCTCTGCTGTGCTTTCTTTCTCTTTCGCTCTATTAAAAGTAAACTGTGTAATTTTTGTGCCACAATATCAACAAACAGAATTAAAAAACTACTGATTGTTTTCAAGCAGCTTCCACACGTTTTCTCATCAGAGACGGTATGCCAAACTCATGCTATTGCCACAATAAAACTAGACTACGATCAAATTAGGTCACTTGGGTGTTAAACACACTGTATTATTTCATATATGCATGTAAAATACTTTATCATATATACTGGAGTCCCTGTATCCGTATTTCTTTGTGCTCATGAATTTGATTTTAATGGCCAGTAACAAGAAGACGTCTATGGAAACTTGTTTCCACCATGGGATTAAAAAAAATTGTTAAATGCAACTTTTTCTCACAATGCTGACTTTTTTTTTTTTTAACAAACTCAGAATTGTGAGTATAATTATGTAGATGTATAGAGATGCAGAATCCAATATACACAATACGAATCCAATTATAGACCCCAAATGCAAGATATATACTTGCAATTGTGTGGGGAAAAAAGTAAGAATTGTGAGATAAAAAGTTGCAATTACCTTTATTTTATTATTCTGGAAAGAAAAAAAAGAAGAAGAAGAATTGCAAGATGTAAACTCAGAATTCAGAGAAAAAAAAACTAAATTGCGAGATAACTCAGAAAAAAATATGAGATGTAAACTGAGAAATTCTTCTGAGAATTCTGAGAAAAAAATGAGAACTGCGAGATTTTAAACTCATAATTCTGAGAAAAAAAAAAAAATTCTTAGTAAACGCACAATTATGACTATAACTGGCAATTGCGAGATATAAATACGCAAAGAAAAAATCAGAATTTCTTATTTTTTATTTTATAATGAATTGTGAGATGTAAACTTGGAATTCTGAGGGGGGGGGGAAGTCAGAATTGCAGGATGTAAACACAATTATAATAATAACTTGCATTTATGAGACATAAACATGTAATTCTGAAAAAAAAGTCTTAATTGTGAGCTATAAACTCGCAATAGCAAGAATTGTGAGATAAAAAGTTACAATTACATTTTGTATTTTTATATTCTGTGGCAGAAACAAGCTTCCATAGATTTCTGAGCTGGCCAGATTCAAGAACAGATCTGATATTTCTCAGTGAACAGACCAGGCTCGGCCCGAGTCAGATGTCAAGATCAGATTTCAACAGGTCAATTTTAGCAGTTTAGTTACAGTAAGTGCAGAAAGAGGAAGTGTCATGTTAACGGACAGGAAGAGAGGATGCCACAAAACACCTGGTGTCTGCATTAGTGTGTGTGTGTGTGTGTCTTCTGTTTTGTGAACACACACAAACACTGATTTGTCGCTCTGGCTGAAGCTCTATTATATGTTGTTACTCAGTGAGGCCTGAGCCCATAAATTGCCCTGACTAGTGCAGTCTCTCTCTCTCTCTCTCTCTCTCTCTCTCTCTCTCTCTCAGCGGGAGACCCTGTGAAGGTTTACAGCATCCCAGAAAAAGAGAGCGACTCGCTTTAGAGAAAAAGAGATTCACAGCTGATAATCTATGTGTGTGTGTGTTCACTTCAAAGAGTTAGTTCAACCAAAAATATAAAATCTGTCATCATTTACTCACTCTCTTATTGTTCTTTGGTGAAAATAGTTGTTTATTTCCATGCAAATAGAACGGATGGGGACAGAAAGCTTCAAAAATGATGCAACACACCGTGAAAGTATCATAACGGTCAATATGACTCATGTGCTATTTACAAATCTTCTGAAGCCAAATTATGTTTTGTGTGAGGAAAATACAGAAATCAAACTAATTACTCACTGATCTTCTTTCTATTGAGCCATTAACCTCTGTGACTGGTTCACCGAATCCACATTTTGAATAAGATCAGTCTGACTCATGAACAGTTCATTTAGACCGCTTTTTTGAATTGGATCAAATAAAAACATTTGCCTCAAAAGAATGATCCATTCAAGAATCAGACATCTTTACTTCTTAATAGGATGGGTTTCAAGATTTAGTCATATAGACCAATTCATGATAACTGTATGGTGCCCATTCTTGTAACTGCATGAACATTTTAGATACATACAGTAGATAGACAGATAGATCATTTTCACTGTTAGAGTATTCTCTCACATTCTCTGTTTTTGTTTGTTCATTGCTGACGTTTTAAAAAATTGCTTGGCGACAGATACAAATGCTCAGAAATCTATGAGCCATTCAGTTCTGAAGAATGTTATTAAAATACAGTGTCTATACAGCAGAGCAGATGTCTGAAATGTAATAAAAACTCTGTGTGGCTCATTGTTAGAGGTGGGAAGCCATGACAAACTCTTCAGTTCTTTTTTTGGTGAACTGAAAGGTCAATTTAGCAATGATGATTATCCATATCACAAAGATGTACATAAGTATATAAGTACAAAAATATGTTTAATAGTGTTTACTGAATCAGACTAACCATGACAACATTATCAGACAGACTAGAACTTTATAATCATTAAAAGCAACATTTTAATCAGACTAGAACACTGTCATCATAAAAACTAGAATACATTCAGTTTAGAACCATACAATTAGAAAACCTAGAACACTATAACCATAAAAACTAGCACATTATAATCAATCTAAAACCCTACACTGTAAAAAAAAAAATCGGTGACATTTACGGTAAAATACCGGGAGCTGTGGTTGCCAGAATTTCACCGTAAAAAATATGGTAGCAACATTTTAGGTTTTACAGACTTAACTTAAATTCACAATAAAATACCGTATTTCATTAACTGATGTAATGTTAATAAACCAACATATTGAAGTACTAATATCTGTTTTGAACCATAGTAATGCACTGATAACCACCAAAAACTGGTGGTGATGAGAAAGTCACATGATGAACCAAAGCTCATCACAAACAGCTTTTCTACTATGGAAGCATATAGGTAGCGAAATTCAATTTAAAATGCAATATGCAAAATGGCAATGCAATATTCAAAATGGCAACGCAATATTCAAAATGGCATTGTATTTCTGTATTTAAATTTACATTTTCCATTACCCATACGTGCAAAGTTTGGTGTAAAAGTAAAATGAAAATTAAATTTTATAATTTACATTTGCCATTTCCAACAGTAGTCTTAATATGTAAATTGCATGCGCATTTGAACGCTTTATAAGTTGCTAAATGAAAATGAAAATATATAACACAAATTGATTTGATACATGTAACATGTTCAAGCAGAAATGGTAGCAAAATGATCATTTAAATGCTAATTGTCCTAAATGCATTTAGACTAACAGCTAGAACACTTAGGATTGCATTTTCATCATGACGCCGTGGGATATTTGTAGCAAATCTCTCTCTCTCTCTCTCTCTCTCTCTCTCTCTCTCTCTCAGCGGGAGACCCTGTGAAGGTTTACAGCATCCCAGAAAAAGAGAGCGACTCGCTTTAGAGAAAAAGAGATTCACAGCTGATAATCTATGTGTGTGTGTGTTCACTTCAAAGAGTTAGTTCAACCAAAAATATAAAATCTGTCATCATTTACTCACTCTCTTATTGTTCTTTGGTGAAAATAGTTGTTTATTTCCATGCAAATAGAACGGATGGGGACAGAAAGCTTCAAAAATGATGCAACACACCGTGAAAGTATCATAACGGTCAATATGACTCATGTGCTATTTACAAATCTTCTGAAGCCAAATTATGTTTTGTGTGAGGAAAATACAGAAATCAAACTAATTACTCACTGATCTTCTTTCTATTGAGCCATTAACCTCTGTGACTGGTTCACCGAATCCACATTTTGAATAAGATCAGTCTGACTCATGAACAGTTCATTTAGACCGCTTTTTTGAATTGGATCAAATAAAAACATTTGACTCAAAAGAATGATCCATTCAAGAATCAGACATCTTTACTTCTTAATAGGATGGGTTTCAAGATTTAGTCATATAGACCAATTCATGATAACTGTATGGTGCCCATTCTTGTAACTGCATGAACATTTTAGATACATACAGTAGATAGACAGATAGAGTATTCTCTCACATTCTCTGTTTTTGTTTGTTCATTGCTGATGTTTTAAAAAATTGCTTGGCGACAGATACAAATGCTCAGAAATCTATGAGCCATTCAGTTCTGAAGAATGTTATTAAAATACAGTGTCTATACAGCAGAGCAGATGTCTGAAATGTAATAAAAACTCTAGATCTGTGTGGCTCATTGTTAGAGGTGGGAAGCCATGACAAACTCTTCAGTTCTTTTTTTGGTGAACTGAAATGTCAATTTAGCAATGATGATTATCCATATCACAAAGATGTACATAAGTATATAAGTACAAAAATATGTTTAATAGTGTTTACTGAATCAGACTAACCATGACAACATTATCAGACAGACTAGAACTTTATAATCATTAAAAGCAACATTTTAATCAGACTAGAACACTGTCATCATAAAAACTAGAATACATTCAGTTTAGAACCATACAATTAGAAAACCTAGAACACTATAACCATAAAAACTAGCACATTATAATCAATCTAAAACCCTACACTGTAAAAAAAAAAAATCGGTGACATTTACGGTAAAATACCGGGAGCTGTGGTTGCCAGAATTTCACCGTAAAAAATATGGTAGCAACATTTTAGGTTTTACAGACTTAACTTAAATTCACAATAAAATACCGTATTTCATTAACTGATGTAATGTTAATAAACCAACATATTGAAGTACTAATATCTGTTTTGAACCATAGTAATGCACTGATAACCACCAAAAACTGGTGGTGATGAGAAAGTCACATGATGAACCAAAGCTCATCACAAACAGCTTTTCTACTATGGAAGCATATAGGTAGCGAAATTCAATTTAAAATGCAATATGCAAAATGGCAATGCAATATTCAAAATGGCAACGCAATATTCAAAATGGCATTGTATTTCTGTATTTAAATTTACATTTTCCATTACCCATACGTGCAAAGTTTGGTGTAAAAGTAAAATGAAAATTAAATTTTATAATTTACATTTGCCATTTCCAACAGTAGTCTTAATATGTAAATTGCATGCGCATTTGAACGCTTTATAAGTTGCTAAATGAAAATGAAAATATATAACACAAATTGATTTGATACATGTAACATGTTCAAGCAGAAATGGTAGCAAAATGATCATTTAAATGCTAATTGTCCTAAATGCATTTAGACTAACAGCTAGAACACTTAGGATTGCATTTTCATCATGACGCCGTGGGATATTTGTAGCAAAATTCAATTTGAAAATGCATTCCGAGCTGACCACGCCCACCCTCCATCAATCATTGCTTCAAGGCAGGGATTGGCGGAAGCGTGTTATGTTTGGATCGTTTGAAACATGGCAGCTCGAGATCTGATAAGATCGTTGAATTCACTGGCAGATGAAGTGGAGCGTATCCATTTCGCAACTTATAAAGCGTTCAAATGTGCATGCAATTTACATATTAAGACTACTGTTGGAAATGGCAAATGTAAATTATAAAATTTAATTTTCATTTTACTTTTGCACCAAACTTTGCATGTATGGGTAATGGAAAATGTCAATTTAAATACAGAAATACAATGCCATTTTGAATATTGCATTGCCATTTTGCATATTGCATTTTAAATTGAATATCGCTACCTATATGCTTCCATATTCTACGAGCTGAGGAGGACAATACTTATATATAGAAGGTGCACAGTGTCATTCACACAAACACTAAACCCCATCATGGTGACACACATGATACTAAAATAATGCAATAAACATTAATTTAACAACATTAGACGTAAGATTAAAACCTAATGTACACAACTGATAAGAAAAAACTAAGAAACATGTTATTGCAAAAAAAAAACATCAAATATGAATTGTCATGCAGGGAATTCTGGGAGTGTCAATTTACGGTTTTTCACTGTTAATTATACAATGACTTTTTCTTTTTCACTTCCAAAAACCTAATTTTTAACAGTATTTTACTGTAAAATCACATTAAATGTAATTACATTTATTCACCATATATAATATGGAAACCTGTTAACTGATTAACAGAAAGTTTTTACTGTAGCATTTTTACAGTCTTTTACTGTTAAAAATCACAATCATTTTTTACAGTGTACAATCAGAAAAACTAGATAAACCAGGACATTCTAATGAGACGTAGTAAATCAGACACAAAAGACGACAATAACAACACATTTCCAAACCCTATGATTAATCAGAATCCTGCAATCAGACACCACCATACTATATAATCAGACAAACTGGGACCTCAAAATCTGAAACAGGCCTCATCTCTCTCAGACACACCTGCAGCAGAGCAACTCACAGGTCAAAGAGCCGGAGATGTTTTATAGAAAGTGCTTTTATAACCTTTAAAATATCTGATTCTTTACCAATGCTCTCAGAGCAGCAGAAGCCAGAAGAACAGAGAGGACAGTACAAGCAATTAAATCAAAGAGAAAAGAATTATCGATCCAGAGAGTTCGCAGTGCGAGACACGGCAGGACAAAGTGTCGTTCATTTGTCCCGAAACCACACCGCAACGTGCAAGATGAGAGCTTTCCTGAGGGCCAATTTACTCTCACCCTCTGCTCCAGTATATGTGTGTGTGTGTGTGTGTGTGTGTGTGTGAGTATGTGGGTTGTGCTGACAGTTAATATCCTTCTTTTTAGAATATGGTTCTGCGGTACCTGGAATCGATTACAGGGGGACGACAGGCGATGCTCCTCACAGGAAACTGCTGCACTCCCTGGGGCCTCTTACACTCACCGCCTGAAAAGTGCTGAGCACACAGAGTCGCACGGAAACAGAGCATCTCCTCTCTCTACCGTCTCCAGGACGGAGCAGGCCACGCAAACCGGACCTCAGAGAGACGAAAACTACAATGATGGATGCATTTGAATTACATTTGGAACTCTGATCTTCCTCCAGCTGACCGCGTCGAGTTTGCAGCATTTGCACTGATTCCTGAAAACTAATTAGGAAAAACATAATGCTTTCATGAGTCATTCATCATGAGTTGTGCTGGGGAAGCTGCTTTGAAACTGTAACGCATCAAGCTACAAGCTACTCACAATCTGAAGCAGTTAAACAGGTCAAGCTAGCATTTGAGTAATTAGTTATCAACACTACACGCTGCTAACAAAAAGTTAAAGGTATTTAAAGGTGAAACACCGATTGAGGAAGAATTTAAAACATGCTGCTGCCAATATTTTGCTACAAAAATGACGTAAAATCCTGCACAGGGACTCAAATGAACCGTTTTGGAATAAATAAATAAAAAAAAAGACTTTCCAATGCTACAGAAGAGAAAGAAGCTTATTAGAGCATTTGATTACCTGTAAAGCTAAGAATTCAAAACATTAATTAAAGCTCAAATTTAAAGGGAAAATATTAATAGACTGCTACAAAAAAAACACAGACACACACAGGGAAGTCTGTGCAAGGACTTAAAGCTACCGCTGCAAAACAAAATGTAAAACGGATGAAAAATAGTTGCTAAACTATTTTGAAAACGGATTAACTGTTCTGAAAACAGAGGAATTGTAAAATGATATC
>NW_015506267.1:226196-226708 GCF_001515645.1 Sinocyclocheilus grahami | reverse complement strand
TGTGTATATTTATTATGTATATATAAATACACACACATACAATATTTACACGTATTTATATATTAATATAATGTATATTGATATATAAATCTATTTAATATATAAACATAACATTTTTCAGAAATTTATACATGCATGAATGTGTATTTATATATATAAATACATAATAAATATACACAGTTCACACACACACATATTATGTAAACAGAAACTTTTATTTTGGATGCGATTAATCACAATTAATCATTTGACAGCACTAATATATATGTAATCAATATATTAATAAATATTATTTGTTCTATATATAACTTCATTATATGTAACTTCATCAGAGATTTCCTTGTGCACTTTTGTGGCAAAATATTTGTAGCAGCATGTGCCAAACTCCTCTTCTAAAGGCAGATACTTCCCCTTTAAATAGTTGTAACTTTTTGCAGCATACTTTTAGTTAGACTCTCCCCGACACAGTTTTACAAGAAAAAAAAAAAAAAAAAAGAAAAAAAAGTTTTTAA
>NW_015506267.1:193761-222785 GCF_001515645.1 Sinocyclocheilus grahami | reverse complement strand
TGTGTATTTATATATACATAATAAATATACACAGCACACACACACACACACACACATATTATGTAAACAAAAACTTTTATTTTGGATGCGATTAATCACAATTAATCATTTGACAGCACTAATATATATGTAATCAATATATTAATAAATATTATTTGTTCTATATATAACTTCATTATATGTAACTTCATCAGAGATTTCCTTGTGCACTTTTGTGGCAAAATATTTGTAGCAGCATGTGCCAAACTCCTCTTCTAAAGGCAGATACTTCCCCTTTAAATAGTTGTAACTTTTTGCAGCATACTTTTAGTTAGACTCTCCCCGACACAGTTTTACAAAAAAAAAAAAAAAAAGAAGCAGAGAACAGTTATTCAGAAAAACCCTTAAGGCACATTAGGCCCACACAGAATCTGCACCCACAGAAACTCATCAGATTTCCACAGGATTCAAACCATTCACAAACTCGCATACTGTACATCCCTCACTCCTTATGTGCTTATTAAATATTTTGGCTAATATGAATATTCTTTCAGCTGCCAATATGATTAGTGCTCTCAGCTACATTTAAAACATTTTCCATGGTAATATGCATTCTGTAACATCTTGTCTAAACATTGGGTAAGTAACTAACTAAAATTATTAATGCTACTAACTTTGCCACATTTTCCAGAGGTGTGAGCTGCTCTAACAATAGTGCCACTGTTCCAATAATAAGCTACTTTTTACTGCAAGAATATTATGATAAAATGTTGCATCACTGTCTTTATGTCACACTGTATTCCACACAGTCTTAAGAGTACAGCAAACACGTTCTCTCTGCAACCATGTAACACTGGAAAGTCTGATTTGGATTAGTTAATCATTTGGTTAATGTCATGAACTATTCAACCATTGAAGTATTTTCACAGCATTTTGTGTCTTTTCAAAGCAAAATATTTAATTACATACAAAAAAATACATTTATATCAATTAGAGTGTAAATTTATCGCTTCAAACTTAATTCTGTTGAAAAATCAATTACAATTGCATAGTTAAACATGAAATATATTGCCCCTTAAATAGTTTCAGTAATAGAAAACAGTAATAGTAACACATCACATAATTGGCTTGAGAGAGAGAGATTATTATTATTGACAATTTTTACAATATAAAAGCCAATTACTTGATTTTGCTAAATAAAATTGCATTGTCATTTTATTTTATATAGTCTTTTTAGCAAATAAAAAAATAATAATTTCATACAAAAACTAAAAACATGCTTATATAGTGTTAAAAAGGATTTCATTTTGTTCTAAAATTTGTCTTGCAAAAGTATTTCTTATTTATTAATTATTGCAGGTAATCAGCCTTAATCTTGTCAAAATAAAATATAAAAAAATATATGTTTTATAATCGTCATTGTTTTTGTGCTACAAATACTGCCCTTAAATGATGAATTATCAATTATATTGCATAGTTATACATTTGAAAATATATTGCCCTTTAAACTGATTCAATGTACTTATTGTAGCTACTTTTATTTTAGTTACTTCATTGTAACAATTTTTTCTAAATGGTAGCTTGACTGTAGTTTAATACTTTTAATGTAGCATGTAGCTCGACAGACTACATTTTTAAAAAGAGCTTCGTCAACAAACGTGCTTGTGTCAAATATACAAGCAGTCCCTTGAGTAAATACAACTTTGGGTTTCTTAATGACCTTTAACCTTTTGCACTCCATTCAGACACCAAAGTGGCTCTAAGAAAACATGAAAAATATTAACTCAAGGGAATAAATAAAAAATGACTCCAGAGAACAAGTCCCAATAAAAGGCCATAACTCTTCTGCCCTCTCGTTTTTATTGATCATATTGAGGCATCTCCTAGATTAATTATATTCAGATCAACTTAATAACTTGTTTTCGCATGTAGGCCGGTAGATTAGCCACATATATCTTCATTAAACAGTCATTTTAGAAGTCAATTAAAGTGACTCATGAAACACTCACCCAGCATTTTTAATTCCCCCACTCATTCCTATGAATATCCACTTATCTATTAACCAGAGCCAGTTCACGTTATCTTGACAAATGCATCTCTTTTAGGCACTGAACTGATCAATAAGCAGAAATCAGCTCGAGTGAAAATGATTTGCATTGAAATCAGGCGATGAAGATCCTCTCGGTCCGCAGGTGGATTCATTTCTCCCTCTGTGACAAGGGCGCCATCAATTACAGGAATCACAGCGAATTTATTCCCTCGCCGTGCTTTCACTCGCTATTGATTAGAAGCAAAATGGAGACATTCAATTATGGGTAATTGGGTTTGATTAACATATGCAGTACACGGTTTGAGCTCCACAGGGACGAGTCGTTTACAAGAACGACGCGCCGGTGGCCGATGTGACAATCAGACACTCACATGAGAGACTTCTGACCCGAGCAGTGCATTGATCAAACACACATCCACTCATGTGGGACTCGCTCAAGGTTGAGCCGTAACATCTTTGCGTGTTTCACTGAACCTGAAGAATATGCTGCGCCCAAGATGAATAACTGAAGATGGATGTGAACAGGATCAGGTCAGTATGTTTGAAGTGACACTGCGCTTGAACTCAACACAAACTCAAGGATTTTAAACCTTCACAGTCTAAGCTTCCTATAAAACCAGGGCTTTTCAAACTTCTTGATGGCAAGGTTCCCTAAACATGATGATACCCTTGCAAAGCACCCACTTTCTAAAATATAAAAGCACCTCCATATATTCTCTTTACACAAAGACTCGTTTACTAGTAAGTTATTTTGTTTAAATTTCATTTTCCTTAAGTAAATTTCAAAAATCAAATTCTTGATTTAAGAATATTTAGATCAATATTATATTAGTATATTTACTAATATATATATATATATACAGACACTATTATAGTTTGTTATAAATATTTTGAATGTTTTTATTTTAATATTTTTTCATTTTAATTTTGAAGTTTTAGTATCTATATAGTTATTAAATTTAATTTCAGTTTTACTTATTGAGAGTTATTGAGAAATCTTGCTTTGGCAACTAGCGGTTTAATTTTTTTTTTTGTTTTACAAAATTAAGTCAACATTGTAAGGATAATATTAGATATGAAAATAGTATACACACTATCATTAAAAATTCTGGGGTCAGTAAGATTTTTCTTTTTCCAAAATAAATTAATTGCATTCAACCTATTAATTAAAAGTGAAACATTTATAATGTTACAAAAGATTGCACAACTGCTTACTGTGTGTTTGAATATTTTACAAATAAACTTCTAATGTGAAATGTTACTTATAATCAGTGGTTTTACATTTCCTACATCTTTTGCAATGCTTCATTCAAGGGATTCAAGGATTCAAAGCGTGTATTGTCATATGCCCAGTGAGGAAACAAGTTTCCCTGAGCAAAGAAATTAAATTGAAAAATGAAAAATGAAATTAATTCATGAAATTAAAATGTGATTTTCTGTGCTTGGACACAAATGCACTGCAAAAAACAAAACATTTTTTTTCTTCAGTATTTTTGTCTTGTTTTCCAGTACAAATATCTAAACTTTCTTAAATGAAGAGAAGCAAAATTACCTAAGATATTAAGATTGGTTTCTGAAAACAATGATCAGAATTAATGCTTAGTTTATGCTTTAAATAAATAATTAAATAAATATATTTTTTAAGTTAACTAGTAACCCTGGTTTAGTTATTTGTACTGGAAAACAAGGCAAAAATACTAAATGAGAAAATATTTTTTGCAGTGTTGTGATTGGACTCAGAACTCAAATCCACTGTCTCATCGCTTTATGTTCCCATTTCTCTCTTTGTAACACAGTAGTTTTTCAGCTGCTCCAGTCAGCAGATGACGCCACAGATGCTGAGAGGTGTATGTATATTTCAGCAGCTCAGCATCCGCAACTTACACGAGAACACCGCACTCAGGAGACACACACACACACACACACACACACACACACAGTCAGTCGATTATGGCATACAGATGCTGGCTGTTGACTCTCATTTGTCAGACGGGTTTCGCCTGGAGCCCTTGAAAGGTCAACATGCATGTTCACATGTGTTCCTATGTACATCTGCCGGGAGAAAAACTCAAAACCACTGCAGCCATCCTACAGTCACAGTTTTATGGAGGAAGGAATTGAAACTACATCGCTGCACATCCTAATTTAACAGCCTACTATGACAGCCACCTTATATACAGTAACACATTAAAAAACAAAACTTGATCTAAATTCAGCTGGATAATGATAATTGTGTTCTGTACATTTGCTTTATATAGTAGCTGAACTGAATTCATTTCATAACTGATGAACTTTGCGACATTGACCTTATTAAACTGAACTGAATCAACATTCAGCTGAACTGAACTGAATAATGCCACTATTGGTTTCTGTAGAGCTTACTTTACAGCTGAAACTGAATTCGTTTCATAATTGAAGAGCTTTGCAACAATATGCATTAAGCACTGTATAAATAAATGTGATTTGACATTCATTTCTTCAGATTTTCGCCATATAACATTATCACTAAAAGGAGAATCACTTGTTGCTCATTAACACTTTACTTGAAGCCTTTATATATAATGCATTATACAAGTATTTTCAGTGCATTAATTATGCCTTTAATGCACATCACAATGCACTGTATGATCTTATTAATAAATGTAGCCACATTTATAATGCTTTATAATACTTGTACACCTTGAGAAAATGTAATGCATTAAAAACATATGACAAACAAGCAATTTCAGATGTTGAAACAAGGAATCTGGATATAATGCATTCTAACTTCGGTTACAATTATTTATGAAAATATATTATGCATTATAATATAAATTATGAGTAATTTTATAATGCATTATAAACTACCGGTTAATACGTTTGGATTTTTCCAAACACTTTTGCTCACCAAGACAGGCACAGAAATACAGTAATATTGTGAAATATTAGTACAATTTTAATGAACTGTTTTCTATTGTAACATATTTTAAAATGTAATTTATTCCTGTGATTAAAGATGCATTTTCAGGATCATTACTCCAGTCTTCAGTATCACACGATCCTTCAGAAATCATTCTAATATGCTGATTTGCTGCTCGAGAAACATTTCTGATTATTATCAATGCTGAAACAGTTGTGCTGCTTCATATTTTTTGTGGAAACCATGATACATTTTATTTTATATAAAATAGTAGTGTATGATAGTTTACACAAAAACATTAAGCAGCTGTTTTATTTTCAACATTTATACTAATAAGATTGATAATAATGTTTCTCAAGCACCCACTCATCTCTTTGATCAAATTAATACAGCTTTGGTGGTATGAAATCACTTTACAGAAGTAAAATAGTTTGCGAATGCAGATTCATGTTGGATTTAAGTTGAGAAAAAGTCATGCTCTCCAGCTGTGACATCACTGAAAAACTACAGCACAGACAGACTCGAAGTACAACTTGGTTTCCCTGTCTCTGTCTCTTTAATTCAGCTTTATTCTCTGATCTGAGTGATTAGGCATTGTAACAGCGCTGAGCAGGAGTGTTCCTCTGTGAAATATTAAAGAGGGAGTCTGAGCTACGCCTGATGAATCCTGCAGTTGTGCTGCTCTGTTATGAGTGCTGGAGAGCCCACAGGAAGGGTCTTCCAGCGTAGGCCACCATCTCTCAGGAAACGCTTAAGATTTGATGAGATTGTGAGAGCCGACTGTAACTTCTTTAAGCTCTGCCTGCGGCTGCACGCCAGCTGTTTCATTACTCACACTGAAAAAACAGCCGCTTTACATCTACTGAACCTGTACACTGTTTGCTTGAGTCAATCATGCAGCAGTTTAAGGAAATGAGCCCAAGTGGCACAATGTTTTCCAATGAATACTAGTCTGCTACTTAGTGCATACTGCACAGTATATATACAGCTTTTTTTATTAGTATGTGAAATGTTGCTATAATCCATGCATTTATGGTTTTCTTGGTGTTCATTGTGAAATGGTAAGAATATACTGGCATTTTTATATTGATGTTCATTAAGATTCAATCAAACAAACAAATAAACAAATAAATAAAAGTTGTATACTACACACAACAAAAAAACCCTTGTTTATCTTGCATATTTAAATTGAAGTATGTGTAAAAAAAATCTTAATTTTTCTGATCAAATAATTAAGTTAAGATTCATTTTTAATAGATTTAATAGATTTTAATAGAATAAATTGTTCTGTTCAATGGTCACAATGAATTTATTTTGTTATTTGTTAAATTGTTTATTTTTATAGCTGACAATTTTATGATGCATTGTATTAAATAAGCAAATAAACCTAATGCTGTTCAGTTACCTCAGACATAATAGACTGAATAATAATAATAATAATAATAATAATAATAATCAAATAAGTCAAGAATTGTTTTAAAAGTGTTTTAAGCTAAATTTTTGTTCATTTGTCACCCTGAAAATGGGATGTCTGAACAAGAGCAGTGGATTGTGGGATACAGGCCTGTTATTCAACTATTCTAGTATACATTCTATAGAACATTAGGGCCTTTCGCACCGCAGGAACCTTTTCATAGTACCAGATCTAATTGTGGAACTACCCACTTTTCGGCGTGTTTGCACCGCCGGAACTGGGTGCGATTTTAGTACCGGACTGCCTTTTTTGAGAACCAAATTAGCTCCTACTCCGGAGCAGGGTCTAACCAGCACAACTGGTACTAATCGTGACGTAAGAAGACATTGATTGGCCAAACGCGTATGAAAACACCCTCACCCGCCATGATTTAAAACGCTGTGTAAACATACTGTAAACATTGTGTCAACTTATTTCGCAAGTATGGAGAACAGCGAGAGATGGACGGACGCTGAAGTGCAGGCACTTGTAGCAAATGTAGCACTGCCAGTTGTCGTTGGAGATTCTTAGTCCTCCTTTCCGTTCTTTCAATCGCTTTACGTATACGTCGACTTTCCATGTCCATTATTGTGAAACCCGCGAGACACAACAAACACAGAGCTCCGAACACTGCGTCCTCCATCTTCCTGTTGTTAACGTAGTTCTTTGTTTCTGTTGTTCTGTTGAACATGACGACCGGCTTACATCACTTCTTAGTACACACTCTCGGTGCGAATGCAACCCTTTAAATGGTACTGGAAAATAGTTTCCGCAAAATCGTCCCAGTACTTTAGTACTGTACATTTAGTTCTGGAACTAAAGCGGTGCGAAAGACACTATTGCTGTGAAAACCTCCTTTTTGGAACTTTTATTTTTAAGTGAGTAATGCCCGGTTCAGACTACATGATTTTGCCACAATTTGCTTGATGTAGGGTGTCGTGTGGATTCTAAACGACAACACCGCCAGAACTGGGTGCGATTTTAGTACCGGACTGCCTTTTTTGAGAACCAAATTAGCTCCTACTCCGGAGCAGGGTCTAACCAGCACAACTGGTACTAATCGTGACGTAAGAAGACATTGATTGGCCAAACGCGTATGAAAACACCCTCACCCGCCATGATTTAAAACGCTGTGTAAACATACTGTAAACATTGTGTCAACTTATTTCGCAAGTATGGAGAACAGCGAGAGATGGACGGACGCTGAAGTGCAGGCACTTGTAGCAAATGTAGCACTGCCAGTTGTCGTTGGAGATTCTTAGTCCTCCTTTCCGTTCTTTCAATCGCTTTACGTATACGTCGACTTTCCATGTCCATTATTGTGAAACCCGCGAAACACAACAAACACAGAGCTCCGAACACTGCATCCTCCATCTTCCTGTTGTTAACGTAGTTCTTTGTTTCTGTTGTTCTGTTGAACATGACGACCGGCTTACATCACTTCTTAGTACACACTCTCGGTGCGAATGCAACCCTGTAAATGGTACTGGGAAATAGTTCGCGCAAAATCGTCCCAGTACTTTAGTACCATACATTTAGTTCTGGAACTAAAGCGGTGCGAAAGGGTCTATTGTATACAAAAGCCAATCAATCAAGGTCATGCATTATTTTATCAGGGGTAAATATGAGAAAAATGAGTAGTGATGAGTAGTGTGTACTGATGTCTACAGCAATTCGATAAAGACTCCAACATGCAATAAATGAATGTCAGTATACAATACTGCAAAACTAGTAGTATAGTACTCCAAAGATTCCCAGTGACCCCTCACGTCATCATATGGTTTGTTCCTATTGCATCTGTTCGAAACCCACTGATGCAGCACGTTTGACAGCCTGATGCTTCATTTTCTCACACAGAATATGGAGACGAGAGACTCAAGTCCGCTTGAGTGTTTCATGTTTCTGCTTGGGTTGAAACAGTAGCTGGGAGACGAACCCTAGAGAGGGAGGATTCATACAGCTGCATGCTGAACGCATTCATCAAACAATGCATGCAGACGTGCAGAAACACACACACACCTCGGCCTGACCTGAGACTCTGTCCTGCACAAGGACGGGTCATTTGAGAGAGAAAACAACACACACAAGAGCTCTGATCCAGAATCTAGTGACACCAAAACACACTAGACTAAGCCAGGTTGGGAAACTAGGCCAGTTTAAGCTGTTTTCTCAGCAGAAAGGTTTTAAGGCATGGCACTACAAGTGAAAACATTGTTTTAGTTTTCTTTAATGCATTTAGTTTTGAGATTTAGGGTTATTTTGCTCTTCATAACGAATGGAAAGAAAACATCCAAAGTACACTTTTTAAGTGTTTATTTTATTGCACTTTATCTATTTGCATCTGTATATTTCAATTACAATGTATATCTTTAAAGGCCATTTTCACAAAATGAGTTTTCGCCTCAATCTTCAGCAGCACTTACACACACTAAAAATGTGTTTTATTCCTATCTACAGTATATTCTGAAGGATTTTATAGAAGGGTTTGTCCATATGACATTTGCCTGATTTTATACATAATTTTAATCCTAAAAACAGTGAAAATATTTTTACTGTATAATTTATTAGTGAAATAATTGATTTTATGTATTTATTTTTTGTCTGCTGACAGTATTTTCTGATTAATGGAGTGATAAAATGGTCAAAATCCCTTCGGTAAAACTGTTAACTCTAATTATGTCAACAAAATCAAATATATCTAGTGTATATATTTATCTTCTGAAACTGGCAAATTAGTGCTTATTTAATTTGATAGCGCATCATTTGAATATTTAAAAAGCATTTGAGAACACTCACAAAACTTAGAATGCAAAAAATTTTTTGCAATTCCTAACATAATGAATTGGGGAAATGTGGTGATGTTTATTAATTATATTTTTGACTATAGTCTTGCAAGCAATATCTTTATATGGTATAGATGTAATTATTCATTCAATACTGAGAGCTAAAGTTTAAAATAGTTTAAAATGATTTAAAAGGGACTATTTTACTCAGTAATTGGGACTGCTGTGTATTTATGTATTTAAGAGCACAACATCATTATCTCAGTGTCATTCCAACTTTAAACTCTATTTGAATAAAAAGTGAATTGCCGTTCTCGTGAGGCTTTGCCATCTATGCAGTTCCCATTCTAGGCAGCAGACAGCGAAGCGGTTTTGGATCTGAGCCTCGGTTTCTCTCCATGAGGCCAAACTCACGCTGAGTAAAATCTACACTCTCTCCAGGAACCGCTGAAGGTGATCTTTCTTACAAAGAACCACGACGAAGCCTCATCTGTGAGCGTGTTCATGTTTATACACTTAAAACCGTGCAAGATCATTTCTTTCAGAAAGTCATGTCAGATGTTTCTCTTAAAAAAAAAAAAATATGGAAAAAAAACTATTTAATCTAACCAGTGCATTTTTTTAGATTTAGATATTGTTTAGATACAATGAGTGAATCTCTTAAAACCTGTCAAGAACATGTTCAGGTCATATACTATCCAATGATTAAAATAAGTAATAATTTTTTAGACAATCAAGTCTTAGATGTTTAAACAAAAATAAACAAACAAACAAATAAAATATAATTAAAACAAATAATAATAACAATGTCCAGATCCCATTAATCATTAGAGTAAAACCAATACACTTTATTTAAATTAGCAGAAATAAATATATTCATAACATTTATTTGGAAGATATTGGATGATTCAGTTTTGCCACATAATAACAACACATTTATTTATTCACCTTACTATTGTTTTTACGTTAATGGTAAATCTAAATAAATAAACAAACAAACAAACAAAAAGGGAACATAATGGATGATTCAGTTTCCCAAAAACAATTACAATATATTATTAATTTATGCATGCATACTAATTAAAAAAAAATTTGTTTTGACTGCAATGATTGAAGTGAAATAATAATAATACAATAATGTTAGTCAGTCATTTAAATAAACAGTATTATTTTTACTATAACTTTTAATGTGAAATGTGACCTGGATGTGTTTTCATGAGATGTGACACACAGAGCTACACGACTAATATGAACAGAACTTCAAACTGAGATCTTTGATCTTGCCAAATCTGAACCATCTCTTCTGAAACTCATGGTGATCTTTCTTACAAAGAACCACGACGAAGCCTCATCTGTGAGCGTGTTCATGTTTATACACTTAAAACCGTGCAAGATCATTTCTTTCAGAAAGTCATGTCAGATGTTTCTCTTAAAAAAAAAAAAATATGGAAAAAAAACTATTTAATCTAACCAGTGCATTTTTTTAGATTTAGATATTGTTTAGATACAATGAGTGAATCTCTTAAAACCTGTCAAGAACATGTTCAGGTCATATACTATCCAATGATTAAAATAAGTAATAATTTTTTAGACAATCAAGTCTTAGATGTTTAAACAAAAATAAACAAACAAACAAATAAAATATAATTAAAACAAATAATAATAACAATGTCCAGATCCCATTAATCATTAGAGTAAAACCAATACACTTTATTTAAATTAGCAGAAATAAATATATTCATAACATTTATTTGGAAGATATTGGATGATTCAGTTTTGCCACATAATAACAACACATTTATTTATTCACCTTACTATTGTTTTTACGTTAATGGTAAATCTAAATAAATAAACAAACAAACAAAAAGGGAACATAATGGATGATTCAGTTTCCCAAAAACAATTACAATATATTATTAATTTATGCATGCATACTAATTAAAAAAAAATTAGTTTTGACTGCAATGATTGAAGTGAAATAATAATAATACAATAATGTTAGTCAGTCATTTAAATAAACAGTATTATTTTTACTATAACTTTTAATGTGAAATGTGACCTGGATGTGTTTTCATGAGATGTGACACACAGAGCTACACGACTAATATGAACAGAACTTCAAACTGAGATCTTTGATCTTGCCAAATCTGAACCATCTCTTCTGAAACTCATATGAGATTACTGGGGTCTTTTTTCAGGAGAAACATCTGGAGACTTCAGCAAAAGTGTCCATTCAATCTCACTGCTGTCTCAGCTGCACAAACGCAGTTCCCCACGCTCAGCTGACTCTGACAAAGGCAGTGCTGCACAATGCATCATGGGAGCGTGTGGTCGCAGCACAGGTGACCCAGAATATTTTCTGCTGACATTCCTCGGAGGCGAGTAAATTTGTGTGCAAGCTAAAACTGGGTTACATAACATCATCCTAATATAGTCATGCAGGTAAGGCTGCTGAATGACTTATACACAGCACAGACCTGCTCATTTATCAAAAACACAATCAACGCAATAAAAAAACAAAACCCTCCTTCGAGATATTGGCCTGTTAGCGCTTATGGAAATAGTGGATTTATTTCAGATGTGTTTGTATGGTGTAAGTGTCCAGTTCTGTCATAGAAGTCTATGGCCTTGTTCAGAATGTCAGCAAAAACCCAATTTTTTGCATATCCAAAAATGACCAAGATGGGATTTTGAAAGTCAGGAAAGCCAAAAAACAAAACAAAAACGCACATGAAATCAGATTTTTTTTTAAATCTAATTCAAACCACATATGGAAATGCTTTATACAGATTACTCAATCATATTGAAAAGTAAACTTTAAAATAGTTTAGGCTATTATAATCCGTGTATCATTCGATCATTCGTTTTTTGATTTAATATTGAAAGTAGAAAAATGAGAAAACGGCTCCTTTTTCGTTTTTTCGTTTTTTTCCAAAAAACGAGAAATAAGAATTCAGCTTAAATTTTCATTTTTCGTTCATGGGTAGAAAAATGAATAAACAGCTTGAATATTTGATTTCTACATGTGGGCGGGAATTAAACGCCCCTTTCTGCTGATTGGTCAGCCGAAGATCAAACTGTGCCGTCATCAGTTCTTCTGCTGTACCACGCCGCAGAATAATAGTCCTCCGCTGCTGCAGTTGTATGGATTCTTAACGCATTTATTGCAACTACATTTAATCTTTTTTCATCAAACAAACAGTCAAATGAATAGCTCGACACAACTCGTACCGGGGCAGAGTCTAGACAGGGTTTTCTTCTGTGTAGATATAAATTCTATTCTTTGCATCAGCTGAGCATCTTTCTGGCGCATGGGGGCGTTTAATTCCCACCCACATGTAGAAATCAAATATTCAAGCTGTTTATTCATTTTTCCACCCATGAACGAAAAACGAAAATTTAAGCTGAATTCTCCCTTTTCGTTTTATGGAAAAAAAACAAAAAAATTAAAAAGGAGCCATTTTAAAATTTTTCTACTTTCAATATTAAATCAAAAAACGAATGATCGAATGATACGCGAATTTATTATTACTATTTTAGTCAATATTTGAGTGCTACACAAAAAAATAAAAAATAAATAAATATTGTAAAACCAGGGCACAAATGTAAATTTGAAGGAACTTTTCGTATTTAAATTTCTTCGAGGTGTTTTACATGTATTTTGAATTTTACATAGCATTACATGTGTTTCAGAGTTAACAGAAATGTCTGTGAAATTAATGGATGATGTCCTGACAGAACTACATTGTTTTTGGTTTGAAATGCGATTCCTATCGGGTTTTTACAGATGCGTCTCAGTCTGGACGCTGTGGCTGCTTAAAAAATGGGTTATTAATCCGTACAACTGCAGCAGTGGAGGACTATTATTCTGCTGTATGATACTGCAGAAGAACTGAAGAAGGCACGGTTTGATCTTCGGCTGACCAATCAGCAGAAAGGGGCGTTTAATTCCCGCCCACATGTAGAAATCAAAATATTCAAGCTGTTTATTCATTTTTCCACCCATGAACGAAAAACGAAAATTTAAGCTGAATTCTCCCTTTTCGTTTTATGGAAAAAAAACAAAAAAATTAAAAAGGAGCCATTTTAAAATTTTTCTACTTTCAATATTAAATCAAAAAACGAATGATCGAATGATACGCAAATTTATTATTACTATTTTAGTCAATATTTGAGTGCTACACAAAAAAATAAAAAATAAATAAATATTGTAAAACCAGGGCACAAATGTAAATTTGAAGGAACTTTTCGTATTTAATTTTCTTCGAGGTGTTTTACATGTATTTTGAATTTTACATAGCATTACATGTGTTTCAGAGTTAACAGAAATGTCTGTGAAATTAATGGATGATGTCCTGACAGAACTACATTTTTTTTGGTTTGAAATGCGATTCCTATTGGGTTTTTACAGATGCGTCTCAGTCTGGACGCTGTGGCTGCTTAAAACGTGGCACCACACACAACGATAGCATCAAAACCGGTGATGGAAATGCCTGAAGTATTCATACAGTACTCAAACAAAGCCAAAGCCGGCTGTGACTACAGCACAGGACATCACTATATACACCAGTCTCCTCCTCTCATTTGATCACTGCAATCTGAACATAACCTATAAACATTATATCAGTGGATCCCACTTTAGCATGAAAGTCTGTTAGGTAGGTAGGTAGGTAAGTAAGTACTTTCTTAACATTTAGCAGTTCAATAATTCTAAACTTCAAATCAGGATTAGGCATAAAATAGTGTCATACATATGGGAATATGTGTAAATAGTTCAGGCTCAGATGATGACAGGAATCATGTCTTTGTGGCAGTTTTTCTGCTGATTAAGGGAAAATACAAGACTTTTTCACCTTACAAATGGTTGTCAAATGCAAAAATGCTACGAAGTGGGACATGCTCAAGCAAAATTAGTAGGTATCAAGTATTGAATTTCATTTAGCAACTATTATGCAGGGCCCTGTGGAAAAAAAATAAAAAAATAAATAAAATACAGATGGATGTTGTCATCTGAGCATTCAGTGCATACTTTATTCAATGCATACTTAGAACTGCCGAACTGCCGATTAAAGGAAAATGCTGTACTTTGTGTGTACATGATAAATAACAGCTGTACATTTTATAGCAAATGTTTACAATAAGATTTTTTTTTTATGGTTGTGTTGAAAAAAATGTACATGTTTGTTCTTGTAATTTGTCACATTTATGCATTATTTCTACTGTAATCTTACAGTGACAGCTGTAATGCAATTTAATGTCAATTTTTCTATTTTCTGCTTTCATGTTAATTTTGGATAGTTTTATTAATTTTGTTGTGTGTTTTTTAATTTTATTACTTTGTTGTTTTTCAAATTGTTATATAGTTTTTAATCATTTTTATTTCAGTTTTAGTTATTTTAGTATATCAAGTTGATATTTCACATGAAAATTAGAAATGTCGCCTTGAAAACTAGCTGCCCCAGAAACATACATCCCTACTAAGTAAGAAGTAAAATAAACATGAAGTATGATATTTGTGAAAAAAAATATGCAACAATAAATTGTGTGTTAAAAACAGGGATGTCTGTGATCTGATCTGTCTTGATTATAATGGGGTTGATGTAGTTTTACGCAGTGTTGGGGAGTAACTAGTTACTTGAAAAAGAATTGCGTAATTTAATTACAAAATAAATGTAACTGTAATCAGTTACAGAGAAAAAATGTGTAAATAAATTACAGTTACTAATGAAAATGTTAAAGATTACAAAGGGGATTACATCTTGATTTTTTTCACACACGTACACAGATATTTAATTGATTTCTTTCCCAAAATGCACTAACTGCTCTAAAATATGAGACACCAATGTTTTAGGAGTTTAGGACATAGAATAGGACACAATTCTTATTTGATAACTGTTTTATTTCCTATTTTTAATTGCTTGGGCAGCCACCCAACACTCACCGGTAGGGACACGCCAACAATCCCTGCAAACATTCAGCCGATCACCATCCTCTCGCATGCAGAGAACGAGAGAGAGGAGACAGTTAGAGCGCTGCCATGGGCCTGGCCCAAGGGATCAACAGCCTGTCCTGCTCCTCACGTCACACATGCAGCTGTGTTAATGCATTTATAACACATCAACATCTGATCTGCTGATCAGTTCCTCAGCGCCATTTATCCCTCATGAAGTAGCATTCGAGACCTGTTTTGCTTTTGCATTACGGTGCATTTCTAAATGAAACATTATATGCAGTAATAAATGCAAAATGTATGCTTGTTTTTATGATGATTTGAATACATTTTCCTCCTGAATGTCCTCTTTTACCGAGTCATATCCTAACAGGGATTTCTAAAATTGCATAAAATGACTGGATTTTGACCTTGTTTTGCCCTCTCTTTGGTTCTCATACAGGTGTATTTGCATCACGTTGACGTTCTCCTTAAATCCCACCTTCTTGCACACCATGATTATGTGCAATACCTGCATGCTATTGGTCAAACAACTTTTCAGTCATTCCTTTCAGCAAGTATGGAAACAATAGGAAAACAAAGGCGAAACCTGGACATTTTAAGCAATTTAGAAATCCTGGCCTGAATCCTGGCTCATTATTCAATTCCCAGAAAATGCATGAACTTAAGGTGTGCACCTTGAACGCAATGACGTTGCTTTTGATAAAAACATCTGCCAAATGCGTAAAGGTAGAATGCATAAATGTAACATTTTAAAAATGCTGCAATACCTACAACAGCATCCTAAGACAAAGACTAAACAGATCTGACTGCTGGCCAAAGTTATCATTATCTAAAACTATCTACAATACATTCCAAGTAATATAAGCTATATAATATGCATCATAACTTAAAATAAAATAGACATTAACTAAAAATAATAAAATATATTTTATTACAGCTAGTTGTCAAGGCAACATTTGAAAACTTGAAATAAAATAACTAATTTATATAAAATAAGTAAAACTAATGATTATGGTTAGACATTATATAGTGAGACATTAATAATAATAAAAAAATACAACAAAATTACTAAAACTTTAAATCAAAACTAAAATTTGAAAATATAAAATCCAAAATATTAACAAAAGCCTCAAGACTCAAATGATTTCAGCTAAAGATGCAAGTTGTTTAAGAATGTGGAGCAAGTTTTGACATTTTGTTAAAAGATTAAAAAAGAAAAACAAATCAGCTTGTAACACTCCAAAGAGAAAGGAAAACTTGAAATCGTATCATCTGACCCCTTTAATTTTAAAATGCAAAAAAAATAAAATAAATAAATTGTATCCAAGATGACACCTACTTACAGTAAACATACACAGCATACTACATACATAGCATACTAAATGAAACAGTTGTTGCACAATGCAGACTGTTTCACACAAAAACAACATGCAGTAAACTGTACTGCAGTGCACAGTATGAGCCATTTCCTAGTCAGTCTTTAAAATAAAGCTTGTTTTATTTCATTTCGTCGGAACACTCACTAGGTTACGTTCCCTCCTCCGCACTTTAGGGCTGGAGGGTTTTCCTCTCGGTACATTGTCACGCTTGCTGGGTGAGCCCTGTGGGCTTCATCAAGAGGTGCTTTGCAGAAATGCTGCGTTTCGCATTAATCAGTAGAGCCGCACGGCCTCTCGCAGGTACCGCTACACCAATTAAACCTGTGCGGCCCGACTCATGGACGTTGCTGGAGGGTTTGCCGTCCATTCAGGGGACTCTGGCATTGCCACGTGCAACGAGGGTACTCTCAGCCAATCGGACGGTGGCTCGAGGCACAGGGGGTTCCTCTACCCCTGAGTCACCTGACCGTGGTGTAGGACGCAAGAGGACACTGGGAAGGACGGTGCGTTTGCGCTCGTCTGGGGAATGGGATAAAAATACTGAGCTGACAAGCCAATTAATCAGCTTTCAGGGCACTGCGGTGTAGAGCATCCTACAAAGGGCACCAGGACGCTGTCTCTTTAAGAAGAAACCACTCTGATGCCGATTGGTCTTGCTTTTCACAAATTAGGAAACGCTTGAAATGCTTCTTTAGTATTTCAGCTGCATCCTAATTCCCTACAGCATGAATTTTAACTCTAGCAAGAGCCTCAATCTACATTGGGAAACCTGAGCATGAGGCCGTGCATTAAAACAAAGCTGCCAACACACCATTTTTGGCAACATTTCCATTAGTATTTGTAGGTATTTTCATGTCTTTTCTGGCATACATACATTCCATGTGTTTATAGGCTCCCATATGTACCATATTTTGGTGTGATGTAAAACTTTTACGCATGAACATCTTCAAAGACAAAACAAATGTTTGCATAGGTAAAACTTTTTCGCATTATAAACTAGCTGTAGATTGATATTATATTTTTCAATTTCTATCCAAACGTACGGAAGCTTATTTCCACCATGGAATAAAAAAAAAGGCAACTGTAACGTTTTCTCTCACAATTCAGACTTCTTTCTCAGAATTGAGAGTTTACATCCCCCAATCCTGACTTTTTTCTTCAAAATTCTGAGTTTACATCTCACAATTAATAAATCTAACCTGGAAGATATAAACTTATAATTCTGGGGGAGGAAAAAGTCAAAATCCAAAGTTTTAGGGCTGCACGATTATGACAAAAATCATAATGGTCGATTATTCCCTTGAAATTGTGATTGCGATTATTAAATACGATTATCACAATTTATATTGAATGATGTTTATACCATTGTTTGATGCAACTGCATACCGCATTTTTATATGAAAATAAACTGAAAGCTGAAACACTTTACTAAAAAAAAAAGTTACAACTTTTAGTGCTTTTCTATAATATTAAGCCTTAAATATCAACTATACATCGGATTGGTTTCTTCTTTAAATTATAAAAAAGTAAAAATATGAATGGTAGAAAGAAAAAAACTTAAGCACGCAGAATAACATAAGTGGACTTTGAACGATTACGTAATTGTGGCATCCATAATTGTAATCGCGATTAGAAACTCGATTAATTGTGCAGCCCTCCAAAGTTTATAATACAACTGCGAGATATAAATCTGAAATTGAAGTTTACATCTGTCAATTCTGACTTTTTTCTCAGAATAGAGTTTACATTACACTATTAATAACTCGCAATTATAAGAAATAAACGTGCAATCCTGAGTTTTTATTTTAGACTTTTTAACTCACAATTCAGATTTTTTCCCCTCGCAATTGCACATTTAAATTTCAATGTATACTTCTCACAATTCTGACTTTTTTTTTTTCTCAGAATACTACACTCGCAATGAATAACTTGCAATTGTGAGATATAAACTTTTTTTTGAGAGATAAACTTTTATAACCCACAATTACGAGCAACAAACTTTACATGTGAACAAAAGTTTACATTTCGCAATTCTCACTTTTTTCCTCAGAATTCTGAATTTACATCTCTCAATTAATAACTCACAACAGTATGATATAAAAATCGCAATTTTGAGAAGTTGCAGAGTTTACAACCCATGGTTGCGAGATACAAACTTGCAATTGTGAATTTATATCTTGCAATTCTGACTTTTTTTGGTCGGAATTCGAAAATTTAAAATCTCACAATTAATAACTTGCAATTGCGTGATAATCAATTCTGAGAAAAAAGTCTGAACTACGAGTTTATAATTCACAATTGCCAGATATTAACATGCAATTCTGAGTTTACATCTCACAAATAATAACTCGCAATTGTGAGATATAAACTTGCAATTTCAAGAAAATTTCTGAATTGTGGCTGATAAAGTGTCACAATTACCATTTTCATATTTTGAAACAAGCTTGCATAGAAATGTATGTGCACAAAGAATAGCTATGAATATAGATAGCGGATAGATGTTACTAGTACAGTGACATTATGAAATATGCACTCGTCCTCCATTTCTGATGACTTGAGAACGAAGAAGACATGACAACCTCTCTGGTAAGTGAATATAATGAGCAACTGATGCTTGCTGGTTTTTATGGTGCATTTCGATAACATTTTTTTAAAAATATATACATGCATGTGTTTGTATTTATATATACACATAATAAATATAAACAGTACACACTTATAGATTATGTAAACAAAAACTTTTGTTTTGGATGCGATTAATCGCGATTAATCGTTTGACAGCACTAAACTAAACTCAACATTCATACAATATAATGAATATATTAGACTATAGAAAAACAACTGATATTTCATAAATAAATATTAGTGAACAATATGGAAAAAGCTACTGAAAAATTAACATATGCTAGTAATGTCACTAGTTTTACTTTACAGTACTGACCTCAAGTCATAATTTAAT
Organism: Sinocyclocheilus grahami; assembly: GCF_001515645.1. Classification (NCBI taxonomy): domain Eukaryota; kingdom Metazoa; phylum Chordata; class Actinopteri; order Cypriniformes; family Cyprinidae; genus Sinocyclocheilus; species Sinocyclocheilus grahami. The sequence goes on along the minus strand of NW_015506267.1, from coordinate 203,330 downwards.
CTTGTTTAACTTAAAATGAACCAAGAACTGTTCCCTTTCAGTCGGTCACGTTCAACGTTACGTCAGAGCGACTGACGAATTGGGACGTAACGTCTTCGTTCCCTCCATCAGGGAACGAGGGTTACATACGCAACCGAGACGTTACAGAGTCACACATACAGTACTAAAAGCTTGTGAGACATAAATCAGTGGACTGGATTCTCAGATACTTACTATCTCCTCAAAGGCACTTAAAAACGATCTGACATTTATACAAGTGTCTGACTCCCTGGACGCTGCACTTACTACTGGCCCGGGACGTGTGGATTGAGACACACCCTTGGACTCCCATCCATCCATTTGTTTCTGTCCCTCCCTTCTTTATATTCTCAGCCGAATGGCTCTTCGCTGTCAGAGAGTGGAGCTGATGTGGGAAATCTTAAGCGCTGCTCAAGTACTGGCTGAAATCAATCACCTGTTTCACATTTAGGGGGCATTTTAAAAAGCGAGGGAAAAACCGACAGCCGGGCTGAGAACTCCAGCGCTGCTGCTTGTGTTTCCATCGCGGCATCTCCCCTGTCAGCGGTGCTCCCCAAACGAGCCCCTGAAATAAATGAAAGCAGTTCCACTCTGCTGACTGTTGGCGCCTCTATTCCCAGGCTTGATTTAGTGCCACTTTTTTCTTAATGGACTGTTTGTGAGACTGGCTTCAGAAGCGGTGCGGACCCGCACAAACCCACCAATCACCAAGCACTGCAACAGGAAAGGTTCTGCTGACCTCTGAGATGCTTCACAACGCCAGCTAAACACACAGCGTTTGTTAGCGCACTGTAGCACTTACCGCAGGGGAACGTTATTAGCATGAAATGACACGTATGATTACTGTTCTTTTCTTTTAGCTCGCTGCTGCCAGCTCTTTCTCAAACTAATAATTACTTCTACCAGTGCAGTAGTGCGGTGTAAGCTGTTAAATCTCAGGGTCGGTAACCCGAAGGTTGTTGGTTTGATTCTTACAAGCAGAAAATGATTATTATTGCGCCCTTGAACTCTTACGACAACTCATTTCTATCCGTTTTTATTTTTCCTATTTAGGAGAAACAAATTTGACAGTCTGATTTTCTGCCTAAAGTCTGATTTTAATCAATAAAATAATTTTAACATGCTTTTTGGTTGTTGCTTCTCATATGACTCATCAATTAAGGGATTATTTTAGGTTAAACAAAAAATAGTTTCATCTGTTAAAACATTCGTCACATGTCCTGGAATAAAGATCTGATCACGGCCTTGATTAGCCTTCAAAAGGTTTCTGGTATAAGGTGTGATGGTGTGGATGTTTGATATTGTGTGGGATGGTAATGAGATTTCCCACTTTTTGGAGAAAATGATGGAAAAGACTTGGACAAGCACAACAGAGTGTATAGCAGTGAATTAATGTTGAACTTATAAAAATAAATAAATCTGAACCCGGAGCTCACTTCTAACGAGATGATCTGAATCAGGTGTGTTAACAAAGAGAGACGTGCAAAACATGCAAAGCGGGGGGACGCGAGGACTGGGATTGAGAACCGCTGGTCTAGAACAATTCTTACAAATATAACACGACGTAACTGGGCACCGCGGACAGATGCCAAACGGCGCCGCCGGTGTGCCTACACTCATATAGAAAAGAATGTATTTGCATTTTAAAGACGTGGCGCGACGCTGCGCTTCTCATCCGGTGCACGACCTCCTGAAACGCAGTTTTTTCACCTCCGTGCCCAAACGTCTTTGTTTGGGCTTCCGAAAGCGGATGATGTCAGGAAACAATGGTTGCAATTTACTTTTTAACTCTGTTCCTGAGCATTATAACCCCAATCTGCTATTGTGTGCTGCGCATTTTACTGAGGACAGCTTCCACATCACGAGTGAGGAGTGCCGGATTCGCCAAAAGCTTTTGTTGAAAGACGGAGCAAGGGGCGTGGCAGTACTGAAACACCGTCTAAGCTGTTCGCCAATCACAACGCACTGGGACAGCTAACCAATCACAACACATTTTGTTTTTCGGAAGGCGGACCTTCATCAAAGCCAGAACTAATCGAGCCGTTTGTGACAGGCTGGGGAGAAAGGTATTTTAATAACGTAAATTATGTGAAAAATAATGCGTTTTTCGAACCACTAAGCATGAGAGCATGCTCTAGTACACCCCTAAAACAAAATCAAGACTTTGTAAAAGAGCATAATAGAACCCCTTTAAATTGCATTTTATTTTTAAACAATACAAAAGCAAATAGGCACTTAAATTATAAAAAAAATATCTGTGCTTAAATTGTATTAAAGAACAAATCCATGTTTAAATAGCATGTTTTTAAAAATGCACAAAACCTTACTTAAATTGCAAAAATAGAAAAAACTATTCTTAAATGAAAAATATTAAAATAAAAGCATGCATGCAGTGTTTGAATTGCATTTTTAAAAGCACAAATCCTTACTTAAATTGCACAAAAAAGTGCTTAAATTGCATGTTAAAAAATACATATAAAAAAGCTCATGTCAGAAAAGTTCCCCTAATTGCAGAACCACCCATTTGTGTTCTAATGCTTCTCTTGGCACACGTGTTATTGCCTCAACAGTTACTTTGTGTACTTTGTGTAAGTAATTGCCATTACCACAACAAATGCTCTTTCTTGTAAGTCTCTCTGGCTGCAAAGGGGCTGCCAAAAACACAAACGTAAATGTAAATAACAAAATTCAATTAGCATCTAGCTCGAGTGTGTACCGTGGTTCTCAGTGTGTACTCTGGTAAGCTGCTCCAGTCTGGGCGGCTGCCAGTGCTGCTTAATTGCGCAGGGATCGTTTTGAGTAATTAGGCAATCGGAATATCCACTAGTTTTAAATAAGGCAAAGAACTAATCTCAGCCGGCAGCCAGCACTCTGACAGAGGAGATGTAGGATCACTAGAGTCCCGCGAGAGCCGCTTTAAAGGCCTGTCAACGAGAACTCTTTGTTTTGTGCGATGTGCATCTTACAGCCTTGCACGTTATCAGCTGACGCATGATGCCATTGGTTTGGTTGTGACACACATTCACAGCTTTATTCAAAAATCTCACGCTCTGTAAGATAACACAGTTTAGTCTCCTCTGTGAATCGAATATTTCCAGATATGCATTCCTGAGGGACACGATGGCATCTTCCTATATGTTAGTCTACATACTCGAGGGATTCACTAAGAATGAACTGCGCCTGCTGATAGCGTGTCTTTTAAAGGAAGTTCAGCTGAAACCAGGTGTTAAATAGCACAACAAATAGTCAACTCTTAAGTTGTTTTAAACTGTGCTCTAGAAATACATTGACATTGACAACATTAACGTTGCCGGTCAAATAATGCTGATTTTCATGAAAAATAAGTCTTATTTACATAGTAAGGAGGTGTGTTTACACTGAAAACACTGACAAGTTCTTAATTTAAATACTCCTGTTAAAGTTACTGCATGCAACCGTTTAGTGTTTTCACCAATCAGTATCCCAGTGATTGAAAATGGATGCTATTTTTTCCACAATAAAGCTTATAAAACCCAGAATTATTGTTTTTCCCACAATAAAGCTTATAAAAACCCATGATCTGAATTTTTTGTTTCCACAATAAAGCTTCTTAAACCCAGAATCAGATGCTATTTTATCCACAATAAATCTAAAACCAGGAATTGGAATGATTTTTTCCACAAAGTTTCTAAAACCCGGAAATGCAATCACTACTTCCACACTAAAATTTCTAAAACCTGGAATCGGAATCACTTTTTTTCCACAAAGCTTATAAGAAGCTTATAACCCAGAACTGGGCACTATTTTTTCCCCAAAATAAAGCTTATAAATCCCAGAATCAGATGCTATTTTTCCACAATAAAGCTAAAACCAGAAACTGGAATGATTTATTTCCCCATAAAGTTTCTAAAACGTGGAAATGGAATCACATTTTCAACAATAAAGCTTCTTAAACCCAGAATCAGATGCTATTTTTTCCACAATAAAGCTAAAACCAGAAATTGGAATGATTTGTTCCACAAAGTTTCTAAAACCCGGAAATGCAATCACTACTTCCACAATAAAGTTTCTAAAACCTGGAATCGGAATCACTTTTTTCTACAATAAAGTTTCCAAAACCCAGAATCGGGCACTATTTCCCCACCCCCAAAATAAAGTTTATAAATCCCGGAACCAGATGCTATTTTTCCACAATAAAGCTAAAACCAGAAATTGGAATGATTTTTTCCCCACTAAAGTTTCTAAAACCTGGAAATGGAATCACATTTTCAACAATAAAGCTTCTTAAACCCAGAATCAGATGCTATTTTTCCACAATAAAGCTAAAACCAGAAATTGGAATGATTTTTTCCCCATAAAGTTTCTAAAACCTGGAAATGGAATCACATTTTCTACAATAAAGCTTCTAAAACCCAGCATCGGAATCACTTTTTTCCACAATAAAGTTTCTAAAACCTGGAATCGGAATCACTTTTTTCCACAAAGCTTATAAAACCCAGAATCGGGCACTATTTCCCTCCCCCAAAGTAAAGCTTATAAATCCCGGAATCAGATGCTATTTTTCCACAGTAAAGCTAAAACCAGAAATTGCAATGATTTTTTCCCCCATAAAGTTTCTAAAACCTGGAAATGGAATCACATTTTCAACAATAAAGCTTCTTAAACCCAGAATCAGATGCTATTTTTCCACAATAAAGCTAAAACCAGAAATTGGAATGATTTTTTCCCCCATAAAGTTTCTAAAACCTGGAAATGGAATCACATTTTCTACAATAAAGCTTCTAAAACCCAGCATCGGAATCACTTTTTTCCACAATAAAGTTTCTAAAACCTGGAATCGGAATCACTTTTTTCCACAAAGCTTATAAAACCCAGAATCGGGCACTATTTCCCTCCCCCAAAGTAAAGCTTATAAATCCCGGAATCAGATGCTATTTTTCCACAGTAAAGCTAAAACCAGAAATTGGAATGATTTTTTCCCCCATAAAGTTTCTAAAACCTGGAAATGGAATCACATTTTCTACAATAAAGTTTCTAAAACCCAGCATCGAAATCACTTTTTTCCACAATAAAGTTTCTAAAACCTGGAATCGGAATTACTTTTTCCAAAAGAAAATTTCTAAAACCTGGACTCATAATCACTTTTTCCATAATACAGCTACTAAAACCCAGAAATAGGCTATTTTTCCCACAATATTAATTATAACAATGCTAAAACCCGCAAATGGAATCACTTTATTTCACAATAAAGCGTTTAAAACACAGAACCACTTTTTTTTGGGAAATCAGATGCTATTTTTTCCATAATTAAACTAATAAATCGGAATCACATTTTACCCACATTACAGCTTCTAAAATACAGAATCAGAATATGGATCACAACTTCCCTTCCCCCAACTCATTCATGTTGGAGGTTTTGTTAGGATAGTTCAGCTTAGCATGTGTGCGTAAAAATGCTTAACTGCATGAATAACCTCGGCTCACAAACGAAACCCCTGCACACCATACTAACAGAGAAATCCTCTGTGATGTAAATATAAGCGACACGTGACCTGTGCTAAGAGCAAACAGTTGACACGCATGCTAATAGCTAATTATGAACTATGGGGATTTATTTACCTGGAAAAGCTATTAGCCTCCCAAGACCTCCATTGCCATCATCACCAAATTAACTTCCCAGTACAGCTTGAGGGAGGAAGAGCGAGATGGAGAGAGAAAGATCCTGTTGGAAAAAGAGAAGAAAAAGAAAAACCAAGACCAGTTTGGACCAGCTTAAATTTCAAGATGGACTTAAAGCTGCAGTGTGTAATTTTTGCACCACTAGTGACACCAACCCTAACTTTAATCTGTTTTAGTGACCTGACCTTCAAATAAATAAAATAACTTAACATATAATAAAAAAACAATAATAAGAATAAATCAATAAAAATACCTTAAAAAAAATGAAATGCCTTAATATGAACAAATAAATAAATACATAAAATACCTTGATATTAAATAAATAAAATAATAAATAAATAAAATGCCTGGATTTTACATGTGTGTGTGTATTATTAAAATACTTTTATATACAATATAAATAATAAATCAACTTCGCGCTGTGGATCGCCGGATCGGCTTTCACTGTGGACGAAGCGGAGTCCAGCCCGGGGTCGTCACATGTGTTTGCCGCAAGCCCGCCATCTGCTCCTTCGTCGAATCCGCCGGCCGCGCCGTTTTCAAGCCCGCCAGCCTCCGCTCACTCTAGCCCACCGTGTGTGACGCTGTGTGTTTTGTTGTGAAAGCAAAACTACTTTGTTTCGCCTTTCAAAAGAGGACACGACTAGAAATCAGTGGTTAAGTTGTATTTACAACACTGTTCCAGAACACTTCAACCCAAATATTCAGATGTGTGCAGCGCATTTTATGGAGGACTGTATCCTGATCCTGGGAGAGTAGACTACAATGCCGGATGTTCTGACTCACAGACTGTAAGTAAGTTTTTAATATTTAAAGAATTTGCCACTGATGATTCAAACGCGAGTTTTGAACAGTGTAGAGTAGCGCTTGTTGTTTGTCATTTCTCCGATCACAAATGCAGACATAGTTTTATGTTTACGCGGCGCGATGCAAAGTAAATGTAAAAAGACAGTATAAGTCATTATAATCCGTAATTATGTCCCCACTGGATGCAACAAATGCCTCGTTCATAATGGGTTTCAATGTTTTTGTCTCACCGGACACGGCATCACAGTATGGTAGAGGCGTAACATTTCCGTCACACGCTTGAGGCACTGGATAGCTGGCCAATCAGAGTACACCTCACTTTTCAGCCCGATGAGCTTTGTAAAAATCGACGCGTTTCAGAAAGGTGGGGCATAGAGGAGAAACAGTAATGTACAGTATGTGGAAAATTAATGTGGAACCTTAAACCGCATAAACACATTTCATTACACCAAATACACCAAATAATGTTCTTTTTAGCAACATCATATGACCCCTTTAAGAAATTATAATTGATTTCATTTTTTATGTTAACTATCCCTTTAACTGGTACTTTAAGTTGGTCACCAGCTGAACTAGCTGGTCTAGGTTGGGTTTTTCAGCACAATAGAGAGGGAGGGGGAAAAAAGAAAGTGAATGATCGAGAGAGAAATTTCAAGAGCGATAAAGAGATACAAAGAGATCAAGCGGGCGCTGAAGGAATGGACTTTTTGAGGCATGACTGCTCCAGGTAGCTGAAGGTGTCAACGGGCTGAAGCAACTCCAGACAGGGCCATTATCTCTGATCCAGTGCATTCCCTCCTGACCGAACCCAGATCCACGCCGAGAGAAAGAGAGGGAGAATTTAACCCACCGCTGTGATTTCATTTCTCTACGTGACTGATTATTTCCCTGACTGAACAGTCCTGTCAAAAGTCCTTTGGCGCAAGCAGACATATTAAGAAGATCGATTTCCCCTGGACGCCCGAGGCGCCAGACCTCAGGACCACTTAACACCTGCGTGAGCGGACGGACTATGCTTTACCTGTAACCTTGATGTCAAGCAGGAAAAAAGGCTATTTGGAAACAAGAATCTTTGATTTAGATCCTTTAAGTGTGCTGCCTCCTCTACTTTATTTCTACAACATGTACCAGAAGCAGCTTTTCAAAATGTGGAAAGCACAAATTTTACTTATGAATAACCAGAGCAGATCTGCATTAATACATTTTGCTTTTTTTGAATGTGCTCTTAAAAGCAGTGGAAGTGTCTAGGTATCACATAAACATGAATACCAGTGCACGCACACTCATAATATTTACAAATGGTACAAGTAAAAACAGGTTTATAAATGTCTGTTGTAAATCCTTTAATTTAGCATCTAATGCTGCCGTCTTGGAAAGCTTCAACTTAATGAAATAGTTCACCCAAAAATGAACATTTGCTGAGAATGTATTCACCCTCAGGCCATCCAAGATGTAGATGAGTTTGTTTATTCATGGGAACAGATTTGGAGAAATGTAGCATTGCATCACTTGCTCACCAATGGATCCTCTGCAGTGAATGGGTGCCGTCAGAATGAGAGTCCAAACAGCTGATAAAAACATCACAATAATCCACAACACTCCAGTCCATTAGTTAAGATCTTCTGGCAAAAATAGTCCATTACTTTTTCACTGGAGGAAGCAATGTTATGAATTGACTCATATTTAAGCCAGAAGCAACAGTTTAAAGTTAAAATGTCTTAAAGATGGATTTGTTTCATAAAAACATGCAGCTTTTCACTTCAGATGTTAATAGACAGACTGAAGTGGTGTGGATTACTTGTGGATTATTGTGATGTTTTTATCAGCTGTTTGGACTCTCATTCTGACGGCACCCATTCACTGCAGAGCATCCATTGCTGAGCAAGTGATGGAATGCTACATTTATCCAAATCTGCTACGATGAACAAACAAACTCATCTACATTTTGTATGGCCTGAGGGTGAGGAATAATCTGAGGAATCCTTGTCTACTATAATGAACCTTTTATGCAACAGAAAGATTCCATGGATGGTAAAGGTTCTTCACGGAATCTTGTCAATAAAGAACTTTTATTTTTAAGAGTGTAAAAAAGCACACTAAACCTGTACTATAAACAACATACTATTTTGTACAGTATGTATTCTGTGAGCATGCAAATTTTCTTTTTTTTCTTGCCCAGTATGTACACTAGTGCTAGACCTTTAGCTAGTGCTAAAATGAATATCACTGCATACATTGACATTCTTGTTTTATTTCATACTTGACAATCTCCAGTAAAAGCAAGTCTACATTTACTATTCATGTAAATTGTATGCTTTATCATTTCATTTTAAATTTATGCTTCCCAAGTATCAACAGTTGTTGAATGTTATAGTTTCAGGAGAAGGTGCTGACACAATTTCTAATTGAACATGCAACTTCGTTTCCTAGTTAAAAAAAACAAGCAACCAAACGCAAATGCAAACGCATACAAACACACACACTCACCCACTCTTTCCCACCACATACACACTCATGGTTGGATCCAACTGATTGCGTTTGATTTTTCAAATCCTGTTGTGGATGTGACAGATAAAAGGGTGTGATGCACTTCTGGGCCGCTCTGTGCCCGAATCAGAGCTTAAAACCTCCCGTCCAAAATGCTGTGTGTAAATATTTGATGCTGCTGCAGCTCATTCTGGGCTCTTCAGGAGAGTTCTCTGTGTGCAGTTTGAGCACTCCACACTAAAAGCTACAAGTTACAAAAAGACAAATACAGTGGGTACGGAAAGGTGAAAAATTTAAGGGGGTCTGAATACTTCCCGTACCCACTGTACAAGGAAACGGCTTATGAATTAGAAATCATACCATGTGCTGTAAAAGCACATGGCCTGTCATCAACTCAAATTAAAAAAAAAAAAAAAAATTTATGGGGTATTCAGAGCAGATGCTCAGAAACAGCTGATAGATAGATGGATGGATGGAGGTAGTGAGAGAGAGAGAGAGAGAGAGAGAGAGAGAGAGAGTGTGTGTGTGTGAGTGAGAGAGAGAGTGTGTGAGAGAGAGAGAGAGAGTGTGTGTGTGTGTGTGTGTGTGTGAGAGAGAGA
>NW_015506267.1:189701-193617 GCF_001515645.1 Sinocyclocheilus grahami | reverse complement strand
GATAGATAGATAGATAGATAGATAGATAGATAGATAGATAGATAGATAGATAGATAGATAGATAGATAGATAGATAGATAGATAGATAGATAGTTATGTTGATGCATCATTTCCACTCTTTTATTCTTCTGTCTGTGTCTGTTATTTCATCTGCTGTAATGCTTTTATTTCCCTCCAGGGTTTAATAAAGTTCTCTCTTCCCTGACATCCTATCTGACATCCTCATATAACAATCATTTATGACTAAAATAGAGCATTAAAACATGCAATGCAATCGCAAACACGGCCTCACATTCCCCAGCACAGGAGAGGTTATTAGCTCCCACTTCCCGGAATAATGGAGTATGGTGGAGACCTGTTTTGGAGCGGAGATTCATGAACGTGTTTGCTTTACTGTGGCCAGAGGCCTCAGGGACGTGTTGCTCTGACAGAGACAAAGTGACAGGCGACTGAAGAGAACGCTGGGAACAGAGGGAGGCTTGTGTAGTGTCAGGAGTTCACTCTGTGATCAACAGCCGACCCTCAGACCCCTCACCCGTCTCGCACTCAGCTATGTGTGCGCACTCGGTCAAGGAAAAGCATGATCAACTTTCGCGCTAAAGCCCTGCGGAAACGGCATGCGAAGCCGAGCGGAACGAGAGACATTTACTCTGTTTGGATAGAGACGGGGGAGTTTTGCCCTCCCAGGTGCTTGATACTGTGTTTTTCACTTCAAACTGAAGGATTTTTCTCTCACAGTGACAAAGCTGTTCCAGTCATCGCCCAAGGACCTGGTCTTACATGACACAGCCTATTTTCTGCCTCTCTCCCCTGTACTGCAGCATTTAATATGCTGTTTCTTCATACATTCTCCTAACTCTCATTTTTTATTGCCATTCAACAGTAATTTTGACTGTCAGCAAAACGTATGGCCCACATTCAGGCCACTCAGACAATAAGTGACTACTGCATCGTGTAAAATGGCAAATCATAGTTTGCTCTGTGTCATTTTATGTGTCACTCTAAAACAGATTACACTACAATAAGAGAAAAATAAAATTAAATAATGGCCTGGCAGTTTCCAAAACAGCAACAACAGGATAAAGTGTAAATAGAGTCTGTAATCACAATTTCTATGTATCCAAAAAGTCAGATTTATGTTTATGTAAACTTTAAAAAATATATATATTTTTTTTACTTGCTATGACAATAACATGATTTCATGCTGTGAATTACAAACAGACCTTTAGAAACTAATAAATCAACTAATATATTTCAATAGTTTATTTTAAAAGGCAACTTTTTCGAATTTCAATTAATTCTAATTGTATGTCCTTACACTCAAATTCAACCTGCATCTCTTTGTTGCCTCAATTCAAAGTCAGGAATTGGAATCACAGGAAGAATTTATTTAATTGCAATTTTCAAAAATGTATTGCAGCCATAAGGCATATAACATTTTAAACAACATTTTCAGGTCAGCATTCAAAATTTGCTTTTATATTTCTTTGAATTTCAATCCATTTTAATTGTACTTTCTTACACTTAAATTCAAATTTCATTCATTTCAGCATCCTGTTTGCTGCCTCAATTGAAATTCAATTCAAACTGAGGAACTGAACTTGACCGACAGAAAGAAATTATTGAATTGCAAATTAAAGAAACGTAATGAAGCCATAAGGCCAATATTAAATAATTTTTTTTAACTTTTCTCAAAACTTTCAAACAAGGCTTTGTCAAGCCAACATTCAAGTCTGTTTTTATATTTTAAAACTACAGCTGTAAAACTACAGCAATTTATTTGAATTTCAATTAATTTTAATTGTACTTCAATTTGCAATTCTGCCTCAATTCAAATTCAAATTGAGGAATTAAATTAGAATGACAGCAATAATTTAATGAAATACAATTCAAAGAAATTCTATGCGGCAAATAAACCTTCAATCTACGTTTTTTAAAAACTTTTTCAAAACAACGTTTTTAAGTCACCATTCAAAGTTTGCGTTTATATTTCTTCGATATTCAGTTCAGTTTAATTGTACTTGCTTATATTCAAATTGCAACTCTGCAATCTATTTGCTCCCTAAATTCAAACTGAGAAGCTAAATTGGATTTTAAAAGGCATTCTCAGTTCAGTTCTGAATAATGCACCACCCTGCAAACAATCAGATAAACACACAGCGTCTACTTACCACTTCTTTAGCAGTGGGTGTCGAGGTAACAGGTATGCTAATGCTGGGACTGAGTGGGCGGGGTGACAGTGGGAAGGATCCACCTCCAGCAGGTGGTTGGGTAGCAGTGGTGCTCATTGGCTCTTCCTTAGGGCATAAACCCCCACACACACACAGTGTGCAACTATGCAGACTTCTCCTGTAGGCCCAGGGCTTCCTCGCAGGGGTGACAAGCGCTGACTGAGAAATCCGTAATTGGAATGACCCTGAACTCACACAGCCCAGGGCTTCCTCGCAGGGGTGACAAGCGCTGACTGAGAACTCCGTAATTGGAATGACCCTGAACTCACACACACACACTCACACACACACACACACACACACACACTCACTCCTCGTCTCCTACTTTAGATAGATTTTCAAACTCCCAAACTCCTGCTGCTCATTTGCTGATGTGCATGACCGTGTCCAAGAGTCAGCCGCACTTGAGACGCAACCAAATTGATGGAGCTTCAGTAAATGCGTATGCGTGTGCGTGTGTGTGGGCTCTTACACGAGGAGGGGACATAAAGTGATTTGTGATATGACACGCTCTGCTCGAGTAAGAGGGAATGGAGTATGTTTCTCGGGTCTTTGGGAATCATTCCGCACCTGTTACAGAAGCCCGGCATGCGCTAGTTCAGCACTTTTTATATAAGAGTGAAATCTAATGAAATCTGACAGGTTAGACCACCACACACTCAATTTTTTGCAAGTCAGTCAGAGTCAAATGTCAAGCCTTCGCCCTCATGTTTTGATGGAAAAGTCACGTTGGAAAAGTCTTGACTCAGACCTTTCTAATAAATTGTCTTCTTAAAATTAGCTCTACTAAAAAAATACGCACAACACGGCTAGTAAAATAGCCAAGAATCAAGAAGCCAAACAGTATTTACTACAAGGTTTCTCTAACTGGGGTTTGTATGCTAATGAAAAGCTCATGATTAATTAAAAATGTAAATGTAAAATAATTTTCAATTTAAAATAATCAAAATAAAATGCTTACTAAAAAAAGGTTAAATATTGTATTTGTTTACCTGCATGTCATGTGACCATTAACTGCCATCAAAGAAGCATGAACATGCAAATATGTTGTTAAATGTATGAAATATTCACTTAAAATCTCTGGGGGACTTTAAGAAAATATTTCAGCTCAAAAGGGTTCGGCTGACAAAAAAGTTTGGGAAGCCCTGGTTTAGTATATCGGTTCCGATTATAAAGTTATAAGATATTTCTGACTATAAATTTTGATTGACTGAATCAAATTAAATTTTGATTGACTTCTTTAAAGCTATGATCAAAACTGCACTGCTTACCAGTGTTCAAATCATTGGGTTATAATAAATAAATAAAATGTATATCAATTTTCTTAATGCAACAAACAATACATGGCACAAACATGTTAGAAATGGGTTAATTCAAACAACCCATTATTTAGATTGTTTAGCATTTAGCAATTTGGTAACACTTTATTTTGATGGTCCCTTTTGAACATTCTGTTGACAATAAGTAATGTTGCACCTACATCATGTGCAGCATACATGCACCTACATGCTCTCAGCAGAGTATTAGTAGACTGTTTGCTTAATATCTGCTAACTCTTTATTGTCATGGTCTCCCAACAGACATTCTACTGACTATAAGTAACGTCTCGGTTACGTATGTAACCCTCGTTCCCTGAAGGAGGGAACGGAGACGTCACGTCGGAGGACCGATGAAATTGGGATCTC
>NW_015506267.1:188648-189642 GCF_001515645.1 Sinocyclocheilus grahami | reverse complement strand
TTGGCTCGTTTAGTTTACACTCTAAGTAGATTGGTCCCTCTAAGCGAGATCCCAATTTCATCGGTCCTCCGACGTGACATCGAGAGTGACCGACTGAAAGGGAACTTTGCAAGTACATGTTAACTTATTCTAAACCTAACCCCACTAGTCTACTAATACTCTGAGAGTTAGTAGACATGTAGGTGCAACATTACTTATCAACAGAATGTGTTAAAGGGACCATCAAAATAAAGTGAAACCAGCAATTTAACTCAAATTTAAATGTCTTCAACACATCTTTTTTTTTTTTTTTTGCAAGGTAACACTTAGATTTAAGGTCCATTCACAACACATTTGTTCAAAACATATGAACATATTATTTGACCATTAAGGAATGGCCTAAAAGCTGGTACTACATTTTAATTAAAAGAATTGACAAAATGCAGTCTCACTCTAATTTGCTGTCCATTATTTGCAATTGGTTTGGTGGAAAAAATCTCCAAGTAGTCTCAGGACTATTGATGTAAATTTCTTCGTAAAAAGTGATGCATTTCAGAATAAAGGCCCGTTCACACCAAGAAAGATTAGTATCCAAGCAAACAGTCCAAACAAACCTTAAAGGGGTCATATGATTCTATTTTAAAGGTAATTATTTGGTGTAACAGAATATGTTGACATGCTTTAATGTTCAAGAAACACATTCTTTTTCAAATACTGTACATTATTGTAGGTCCTCTATGCCCCGCCTCTCTCAAACACGTTGTTTTCAACAAAGCCCCCTCCTTTGACAAGCGCAGTCTGCTCTGATTGGCCAGCTGACCCAGTGCATTGTGATTGGCTGAACACCACAAGCATGCGTCAGAAATGTAACACCCCTTACCATAATCGCGAGCGTCAGCTTTCAAAGTAAATATCAAGACAGTTAATAATGTTGTTAGTTTTACCATCAGTTCAAACCTGAAAGGGCAACAGAGTCACGTGACAGACACAGTGATGATGCAGTACACAAGCCAGC
>NW_015506267.1:167491-188604 GCF_001515645.1 Sinocyclocheilus grahami | reverse complement strand
ACTCTGCACTGCGCAAAACTCCGCATGTGAACAGTCAATAGCAAATACTTAAACTAGTAACAAAACATACTTACAGTCGCTGATTCAGAAGCGCCAGATTGTCATAGCAAAGTCGGAATTTACCCTTTTTTTTTTTTTTTAGAAATACCCTTTGTGCACAGCCAGCCTTGTACTCTTCTAGGTTCAAAAAACTGTCGTCCATAAAATGCATTGCACAAATTCGAACATCTGGGTTGTGCTGTTCTGTTGTAAATAAATCTTAACCAACGATTCCTAATTGCATCTACTTCCGGAAGGCCAAATAAAGAGCTTCTGCTTTGAAGCACTTGGCTGCATCAACACTACTGCTGTTCCTGAAACCACACCTTCTTTCTTTGCGTGCATATTTGGGCGGCATTATGCTAATATTTCCACATAGTGAGGTAGACATGTGGGGGCGTGTTAGAACGAGCCGTTTTAGGTAAGCGTGGTTGACTCTTAACTTTTATAAAGAATATTTCTTTGGATTTGAGACTTTAGTCTTTGCAACTTTACAGATCTTCTTTATGCACCAAGAGCTTGTAACACTCAAAAGAGAAAGGAAAACTTGAAATCGCATCATATGACCCCTTTAAGGCTGGAATACACTACACAACTTTTGCACCGATTGCCCCCTGAATTACAGTGTGGAGAAGTTGAGGCTAGTTGCCTAAAGTCAGAGCCAGTCTGCAGATTTGAGTAGACAGATTTCATAGAAAATCGCATAGTGTTTGATGGTCACAGACTCCGATTTTTTAGCCTCAGAGACTATGAATCTATCCAGTCAGAGGATATCAAACAGGTTTGATCATTTTAGCCGATTTTAGAACACATATTGTTTTAATTTGTCACGTGAGTTTGTTGTGATCGGACCAACTTTAATGTGTGATCCTCGGCCATTCAGTCTACGATGGCCAGTTTTTTCTCTCTCTGTGACTATTACAAAGTCGGTAACTGTATGATGTCTAGCATTTTTAAATCTGTTCATTAGTGTCGTGTAGTGTATTCCAGCCTTTAGTGAGGTTAGACGCAATCTTGAATGTAATGCGAATGGCCTTATTTGTGTTCCACAAAAGAAACAAAATCGAGCAGGTTTTGAATGACATGAGGATGAGTAAATGATAATAGAATGCTCATTTTTAGGTAAACTATCCCTTTAAAAACTCAAATGTGACGCCATTTTGTGACTATATTTTGTTTAGAGTTTTAACACTCTATCACGCCTGGTTTTCTCCTGCAAAAATACCTTTGGTTTGCCACACATCTGAGGTAGGCTACAGAGGCTGACTTTAGTGAGACATCTGTCATTCAAGTTGTTGTTTGAGGCAGAATACATTTCCCCCCTCGTTTCGGAGTGTTTTTAGAATTTGTCAGGATCCTGCTGGTGAGGTTCTGCTTACAGACCACCTATTCCATCTGCCTCTCACCTTGCTGTCAGATTCGGCGAGCGTGCAGCGACGCTTCTCCCAATCACGTCGTTATTCCGAAGCTTCATCTTTATTCTGAGGAAAAACATCTGTTGATGGATTTTTGGTTAGCGGCGCTTGTAAACGCATCAGTTTTTTTTCAGTTGCATTTAATTAGGAATTCCACTTCTTCTTGTGTTTTCGACGAGCTCTTCAAACGGCACGCGCTGGGCCATCGCACAGATATAATTTTACATTTAAATTGAATCTTCTGTTTGAGTAATTGGGCCAATCCCACATCGTTATTTCCCTTGAAACTGGCATGCACAGAAGCACCGACTCAGTTTATCTGGAGATTTGTATACGTGTTATTATTTTATCATGCAGAGCGTAATAATTCTCTCTCTTTGTTTGAGAAGGCAGCCGTCCATCCTTGCGCTCATGTCCGCCGGATTTACCGGAGGTGATGGAGCTGTCAGAGCTCCCGTACTCACTCATCACCGGTCATGTCTCTGCTTTAGAGCAGAAGAAAGGAGGAAAAGCAAGGGATGGAAATGAATTCTCTCCACCCTGCTGGTGAAATGTCAGGAAGCGCAGTCGGTTAGTGGCGACAATGAGGGCCCTTATCACCTGCTAATTGAAATCCAATGAAGTGTGAAGGAAGCCTTTAAAGAAATTCACAATCAACAGGACCATCACGCACAGCCACAACCAGGGAGAGTAATTTCATTTTGACATCTCTCCCTCTTGTTAAAGATCCATCGCTGCCAATTATGGCGTGAGATTGGGTTTCACGGCGCGCCTCGGTCTGCAGCAGCATCCAGTCAACCCTGAATCGCTGAACAGCGACAGAATTTACTCTAAGACCTGAAACCTGCGCTAATAAGGACACTTGCTATTCAAACTAACACACTACACGTGCATGCTTTGGTTCTGAATGGGACCACTATGATAATACAGAAGACCCGAGTTGGAATCCGGCCTGTGAAGGAAAAGAACCATTGTTAGTTTAAAATGCCTTTGATGCATTGGTTTTCAAGCTGATATTGAAATCCAAACATTTCAAATTTGTCCAAAATTGAAGGTTTATGCTTCCAATGTTTTTAAGATGACTAGCAATGTACATTGTGTGGGGTCAGTACTATTTAATAATAATAACAATAGTAGTTTTATTCAGCAAGGATGCATTAAATTGATCAAAACTGACTGCAAAGGCATTTATAAGTCTTTCTATTTCAAATAAATGCTGTTCTTTCGAACTTTCTATTCATCTAAGAATACTGAAAAATCTAATGTAGCACGGTTTCCATAAAAATATGAAGCAGCACAACTGTTTTCAACATTGATAATAATCTGAAATGTTTCTCGAGCAGCAAATCAGCATATTAGAATGATTTCTGAAGATCATGTGATACTGAAGACTGGAGTAATGATGCTGAAAATTCAGGTTTGATCACAGAAATAAATTACATTTCAACATATATTCACATAGAAAACAGTTATTTTAAATAGTAAAAATATTTCACAATATTACTGTTTTTACTGTATTTTGTATCAAATAAATGTAAAAATGGTGAGCATAAGACACTAAAAAAAAAAAAAAACATACAGACTCCAAACACTTGAATGGTAGTGTCCGTTAAAATAACAAATAATATACAAGAATAAATTAATAATTTATACACAGAAAACATGCAACTCAACATTAGAATGTTCCTATAATAAATTAAACTGTCAACAGTGCACAAGGAGTCTCTGATTTATCTAATTTATTTTGGTTCTAAAGCTTCATTTGGCAACAAACCTAAATGGAGTGCTGTAATCATAATCTCTATTTTTGCAATGAATTGTGCAGTCAAAGTGATTCATTTGTATTTGTAAGATATTACATAGTTTAAGTTACTATTCAGATTGTGGCCAATAAAATATAATGATTTTGTTGCATCATATTTTGCATAATTATGCATGTGCATGCCATCCACTGTTATTAATTAAATCTACACTCTTAAAAGTTGATGGTTCCATGAAGAACATTTAACATCCATGGAATGTTTCCATTCCACAAATGGTTCTTTACAGTGAAAAAAAGGTTATTTCGATTATTCAATTGTTCTTCACACTATAAGAAGACATGGTTCTTTTAAGAACAGTTCACTGAAAGATTCTTTTGGGAATCAAAAATTTTTCTTATTTGGCATTGTTGCTATGGCAGTGTTGGTTTCTTATGATAGAAAAAGCAAGAATCACAGTACTGCCAGTTTAAATGGTTATTTATAGCAATCATCTACAGCTAATTATCAAGACAAATGGTTGTACGATGACAGTATCTCGGGACAGGGCTCGTAAATTCATGACGTCTGTTTACCGTACCTGAACATATGCACACAGCGTGCATGTTGTATGCCGTTTTTAGACGTCTCTATACCTATTTAAGGGTTATATATCAGGTGGATTGGGAGCTGTGTGCGTTGAACAGGTGTCTGACTGTCACAACTGATGTAAGAGTGTGTTGTGTGATCCGCTTGCGTGAAAACTCTCGCTTCTCGTCCTCAGCATGTTGTTCTTGTTGCTTGCTGCCGTCCCATACGTTTACTGACATGTTTGTTGACCTGAAATATTCAACAGTGGCATGGAGCCGACGGTGACACGTGGATGATCTCCGGAGACTGTTATGACACCTCGCAGCAAGTGTGTGTAACATTGATTGGGATGTTGGCTGCAAAGAGCAGGTTTCAGGTTTAATAAGAACAAGCGTGGGTGGATGAACGGGCTTTTAAACTGAATGTTTTGATTCTGAGTTTCATAAGGAGCCCGTGGCTGAAGACAATGACTCAACAATTCATGGATATTTCATTCATTCCAGTGAAAGAGGCAGCATGGGTTTTATATCACACAAAACTGATGTAAATCCAATGATTTCTGAAGGATCGTGTGATACTGAAGACTGGAGTAATGATGCTGAAAATTCAGCTTTGATCACAGGCAGAGGTGGAAAGTAACAAATTACATTTACTCGCGTTACTGTAATTGAGTAGCTTTTTGTGTACTACTTTTTTAAGTAATTTTTAAAATTTGTAATTTTATTTGGTAACACTTTACTTGAAGGGGTGTGCATAAGACTGACATGACACCTACATAATCATGACATGACACATGTCATGAATATGAAGGTTTTTTTATGCATGTTTATGGCAACTGTCATTAAGTGTCATTCGCTCAGTTATGTCATTTTTAATACAAATATGACATTATTTGACCTAACCCTAACCCCTAACCATAGCCCATAACAAAGACATCTCAAACAATGTCATCTTTGCATTAAAAATGACATAACTGAGCGAATAACACTTAATGACAGTTGTCATAAACATGCATAAAAAAACCTTCATATTCATGACATGTGTCATGTCATGATTATGTAGGTGTCATGTCAGTCTTATGCACACCCCTTCAAGTAAAGTGTAACCTTTTATTTTTACTTAAGCATATTTAGTTTGAATGTATTACATTTTAATGTAATAATAATGGGCAGGAGAACAAACTGGCGCTAAAATCTCAAGAAAGATGCAGACAGACAAGATAGGTGTTATGGTGCAGACCCAGCTGAAAACGAAACCCCGTCATATTCTGCTGAAGTTGAACTCGAAGGAAATTAAGTGAACCCCTGGCCATATTTAAGCTCTATTATGCAGTGTAAGCTGTGTTTGTCTAGGACAGGGGTAGGCAAGTTCGGTCCTAGAGAGCCGTAGTCCTGCAGAGTTCAGCTCCAACCCTAATCAGACACACCTGAACAAGCTAATCAATGTCTTCAGGATTACTAAGGCTATAGGCAGGTGAGTTTTGTTTTCAGGGTTGGAGCTGAACTCTGCAGGACTGCGGCTCTCTAGGACCGAACTTGCCTACCCCTGGTCTAGGGAGACCAAACTAGCAGCTAATAAAATCTCGACATCAACCCTTTGCAAGCATGTATAGGTAAGGTAAATACTTGCATTGTTGCATTGGTGGTTAAAATGAAGCTTTGACAGTTTAGCAAGAGGTTTTGCACAAATTAGCCAAAAAGACAGTGGTGCAGGGTGTGCGATATATTGACCATACGTGCCATTTTCCCAGGACTGGTCCTGGCCAGGATTTCTATATTGCCTAAAATATCTAGGTTTTGGCTTTGTTTGTGTGTGCAGACCGATCGGTGTAATCCTGGCCAGGATCCGTCCTGGGAAAATGGCACGTATGGTCACCCTACGATATATATCGTCTGCGAGAATATCGTAATTGTGGTTTTAACGATGTGCGATTTGACATTATCAGTATTTTGCCAAACCCCAAGCAAAACACTCCTACAGAGTGCCATGAAGTCTAGTAGATTAGACTAGAGCGCGCGCACATTTAGAGTGCATTCTTTCAGTGATTCAGTCTGTTAAAATGTATTTAGAATTATCACAAAATTGAAGATATAGGGGCCGAAAATGTATATATTTATATAATTTCATAGTAAATCAAAACACGAAGAGTGCTGTTTTTTCCTCCAAAAACCAGCATGACTACATATATAGATTTTTTTTTACAACAGTTCAATAAACAAGTTAATTAAGAGACTTGCATTTCAGACACCATATTGCCTGTTTTTGCTCTATTTCGACAACAAAAATAATTCCAAACACAGCCACCACAGCACAGTTTTGCATCTCTGAGCAATGACGGTGTTTCGTTCCTGAATGAATCAACCGTTTAAATGATTCGGTTCAATCGCAATGACTCACTTATTAACAGTGACTTGCTGACACCTACTGCCGGTTTTAATTTCACATTTAAAGTATCTTTAGATTTTTTTTTTTTTTTTTTATAATTTCAAATGAGTATTCAACATTTTATGTCTTA
Organism: Sinocyclocheilus grahami; assembly: GCF_001515645.1. Taxonomy (NCBI): domain Eukaryota; kingdom Metazoa; phylum Chordata; class Actinopteri; order Cypriniformes; family Cyprinidae; genus Sinocyclocheilus; species Sinocyclocheilus grahami. Next base: position 182,305 of record NW_015506267.1, on the reverse strand, counting down.
TATATCAAAACATTATTTCTGCATTTGTATCCGCAGGTTAAATGCATTCATGTCCTGCATTAATCAGTGTGTAAATACATCTAAATGCCACTTCCGATGAAGCTTTTGTGTTTCCTCTGCATTGAAAAGATGCATTTTGTTGATACTGATTTAATTTGCCTGGTAACAGCCCAAATGTCTTATTATTCTAAATAACTGATTCTTTTATTAAATAACAAGTGGTTTGAGATTTATAGGCCTATCCCAGGGGTGTCAAACTCAGTTCCTGGAGGGCTGCAGCCCTGCAGAGTTTAGTTCCAACCCTGCTCCAACACACATACCATGTAGTTTTCAAATAAACCTAAATTATTAGATTAGCTGGATCAGATGTGTAACATTTTATGTCTTATATATCAAAACATTATTTCTGCATTTGTATCCGCAGGTTAAATGCATTCATGTCCTGCATTAATCAGTGTGTAAATACATCTAAATGCCACTTCCGATGAAGCTTTTGTGTTTCCTCTGCATTGAAAAGATGCATTTTGTTGATACTGATTTAATTTGCCTGGTAACAGCCCAAATGTCTTATTATTCTAAATAACTGATTCTTTTATTAAATAACAAGTGGTTTGAGATTTATAGGCCTATCCCAGGGGTGTCAAACTCAGTTCCTGGAGGGCTGCAGCCCTGCAGAGTTTAGTTCCAACCCTGCTCCAACACACATACCATGTAGTTTTCAAATAAACCTAAATTATTAGATTAGCTGGATCAGATGTGTTTCATTAGTGTTATATCTAAACTGTGCAGGGCTGTGGCCCTCCAGGAACTGAGTTTGACACCCTTGGCCTATCCCATTTGTGCCTCCCTCCCACTGTTAAAATGCAACTAAGTAATTTTTAAATTAGCTACTTTTTACTTTTACTTGAGTAGATTTTTAGCCTGGTACTTTTACATGTACTTAAGTAAAATGTCATTAATGTAATGGTACTTTTACTTGAGTAGAATATTTTCGTACTCTTTCCACCTCTGATCACAAGAATAAATTACATTTTACAATATATTACAACAGAAAACAGCTATTTTAAATTCTCCCAAGGTCAAATGACCTGAGCTGCTCTCCGCTGTATGAAAGCGTAACCTCTGAGCAATAAGCCTTTCCTCTGGGTGTGTGTCGGATCTCTGTAGAGCGGGATGAGAACAAGGGATTGATCTGATTGCGGTGTAGCCGGTGGTTTGTGATGATAAAGCCAATAAAGTGCTCTATTCCATCTGTAGGATCGGCCTCATATCAGAACAGCTCAGCTTTAATCCACACGACTCCAATGTAATGCGTCCAACCCCGCGGCTCCGGCACTCCGGTTAATCAACAAGTCCAGGCTTGACTGCATTCGCTGCTGGGTTGATTGCGCTCTTACATGGACTCCAGCGCTCAATCATCTCCTGTAGAAATCTGTTGAAATCTGTAACTTCAATCTGTAAAATAAATATTTTAAGGATTTTAACCGTTTAAAAATTATGACATTAAATTATTACTAAAATATTACTAAACATTATTAAAATATTAATTTATATTTAATTCAATAATAATAACAATATATATATATATATATATATATATACACTGAGCAAAATTATAAACGAGATGTGTTGCACTGCGTGAGGCAAATGGTGGTCACACCAGATACTGACTGGTTTTCGGACCCCCCGGACCCCCCAATACAGTAAAACTGCACATTTTAGAGTGGCCTTTTATTGTGGCCAGCCTAAGGCACACCTGTGCAATAATCATGCTGTCTAATCAGCATCTTGATATGCCACACCTGTGGTTTATAAGTTTATAATTTTGTTCAGTGTATATATATATATATATATATATATATATATATATATATATATATATATATATATATATATCTCGGGAATTGGACATAATATTAACAGTTTTAACAAAGTTTTAACAATAATTACTAAGGAAATTAAATGTATTAATAAATTAAATAAATAATAATATGTTAATAATAAATACAGTAATAAATATTCAATCAATAATTCAATATGTGTGTGTAATAAACTTTTATATATATATAGCTAAACCAGTTCAAATGTGTTTCTATTAGGGAATAATTAGACATAATACTACAATATTAACAATAAATAAAAACTGTATTAATTATACTTATGATGTTTTAAATGAGGTTTCAGGCACCAGCAAACCAGCTAAACCAGATTAAACCAGCTTAGACCAGCAAACCACACCACCTGAGATGTATTCCTACATATATATTATGGAACAATTATAATACTTCAATTCAGTAAATTCTCTTCCTGTCAATTAAAAGTCAATTCAAAAGGAATCAGTCTTCTATTCATCTTTAAGTGCTTGTGTTACTCGCATATCTACACAAATGCTGTTTAACGCGATGGTTTTCCAGGCCGGAGCTGGAGTGAGAGAGAGTGAGTGAGTGAGGTCTCGATGTATCTGCTGTCAGTGTGACACAACTCATCAAACCGCTCTGGCCTTCAGGGTTTGTGGGTAAAATCTGTCACACACTCACAGTCGCACGGAAAACTGAATTTAAACTACGGCCTGTCGGCTGGAATCACATTTCCAATCCGGTCAAATGAATTGTCATTCTCAGCATTACAGAGAAAAGCATCGCCTGTGGTGAGACTCATAAATCGCGGCCGTTCCTCTGTCTTCAGTCGAGGAAGAAACGCTGCACTTGCCAGTCGCTCGTGTTTTAAATATCTGCCTCGATTGATCCGCAAGTTTAGACTTCAGCTTTTTCTGACTAAGACGGTCTATGGTGTGGAACGGAATGGCTAATGCAACCTTTATTTCAAATGTTATGTTTTGGTGGAAAGCAATCTTGAATTAATTATGAAATGCTTGGTTTGTTATGGCCTCCAAAACACAATCACATCAGTCATGGCTTCCTGAGCACTCAGATGTTTGATGTGGTTTCCTCAAGTTCCATTCGAATACGCCACAAGCTTCGTTCAGCTCCTTAAAATCTTTTACAGGCCTAAAATACATAAACAGAGAGAAGATTGTATAATGTGATAATAATTCAGTAGTTGTACAAAATAGATATACACCACAGTAGCTCCACCAAATCACAGTAATGGTATATATCAAGATATTGTTATTTGCTGCAAATATTACATAGCCATTTTTTTTTGATAGTCCACTATTCCAGTGTAACAAATCAAAGTGAGGTTAAAATAATACAATAAAACAAAACAATTAAAAATGAAATAAAATAAAGTGAAATATATATGGTATATTTATTTTGATGCAAGTATTGCATAATCAAACAGAAATGTCTAATTTTATTTACATATTTTTATTTCATGATTTTAGATAGATAGATAGAGTAGTAGTAGGAAAAATAAATAATTTAAATAAATAATACAAATTTGTGCATGATGGCCTTATAAGAGCAGTTTTTAGTTTAACAAAATTGCATAAATGCAAAATAGATATACACCACAGTAGCTCCACCAAATCACAGTAATGGTATATATCAAGATATTGTTATTTGCTGCAAATATTACATAGCCATTTTTTTTTGATAGTCCACTATTCCAGTGTAACAAATCAAAGTGAGGTTAAAATAATACAATAAAACAAAACAATTAAAAATGAAATAAAATAAAGTGAAATATATATGGTATATTTATTTTGATGCAAGTATTGCATAATCAAACAGAAATGTCTAATTTTATTTACATATTTTATTTCATGTTATTTTATTTTTTTAGATAGATAGATAGAGTAGTAGTAGGAAAAATAAATAATTTAAATAAATAATACAAATTTGTGCATGATGGCCTTATAAGAGCAGTTTTTAGTTTAACAAAATTGCATAAATGAATCAATATAAAAAGTGTATTCAGTGCTTATAAGGATAAAAACCCCACCTGTGGTGAAGCTGAGAAGATGCTGAGAAGGTCCTGTGAAAGAAGCACATGTTACTAAAATGTCTTTTCATGTGCTGATTTTGAAAAACAAACAGTCTACTGGTGAGGAATGTCTCATTAATTTACCTTCATGAAAAAACATTTATGATTCATTTGTATTTCCAAAAGTCTCCCTTTGCTCTACATTTAATCCAGGAGAAACAATAGAGATTTGAAAAAGTTCTCATTTGTGAATTTTCTTTCATATGGGCACTTAAAACAGCCCCTGTAACGGCATCAGCAGCATCGGCTCTTCTGTGATTGTTAGGGGAGTGTACCTCCTCACATCCTCAGAGAAAGAGCGACTCCTGCTCTTTCTTCTGACGCTGCGTTTGAACCTGTGCATGTGTCTCTTGAGCCGGGCATCGTCTGCTGCGCTCCCTGATAAAGCCAGCCTTTGATTCTCGCCTCACAGTTGAAGGAGTAACACCTGTTTGATCCGTGGACCACTGGTTTAGATCCGACCCTCCTTCTCTCCAGATGATGGGCGCACTCGTCCCGGCAAGGACCTTATCAAAGCCACAGAGCATTTCTTCTTGAATGGCCTGAGAAAGAAAGCCTCTGCTGCTCCGTGTGACAGTGCCTTAATAGAGAAGATTGTTTTTGCGAGAACAATATAACAAAGGTTAGTTTTATTTAAAAATAAATAAATACATAAAATCACAGTAATGGTATCATGATGGGGATATTTTGCTGTGAATGTTACACAAACATAGAAATGCCTATTTTAGGACAGTCCAGTGAAGAAAAATAAAGCAAAGAAATAAAATAAAATAACCAGAGCAGCTCAGTGTGATTAAATAAATAAATAAATAAAGTGATGTGCCTTAAAAGATGACATTTTAGATTTTGAGATAACAATATATTTTTATAAAAATAAAATCAGTGCTAGTATCAAATTATACTTTTGCTGCAAATACTATATCCAGCTCTGTGTGATGGTGCCTGAAGAGTAGATTTTACTTAAAATATTGATTAAATAGATTGTGTTTGAAAAAAAAACATTGTTTTACAGTAACGGTATACATATTGACAATCATATCGTAAATATTCTATAGCCCTATATAAAATAAAATAAAATAAAATAAACAGCTCTGGGTGAGTTTTGGATAGTCCAGTAGCCCAGAGCAAAGAAAAGAAAAGAAAAATATTTGTTTGAACAACTTTGGTAGCAATCTTGAACGGTCGAGCTGCAACAGTCCTTGTGTACACTTCACAGGAATATTTCCTATAGTCTCTGCATTAAACTGGTATACAAGGTAGTATTTTACCATCAAAAACACATCAAGGTTTTATAAATGAGTTATTGGTGTTGTGAACCACGGTTCATCATTCCCATCAGGAGGAGAGACGAGGCCTGTCCTTCCCAAACGCTCACTGACAACCTGATGCGGTGCGTGCGTTAAAGCAGCACGTGTAGCTTCCCAGCAGAGGAGCGTACGGCGCATGCAGAAATGCAAGCACCCTGACAGTGACGGATCAAGCAGCATATTCAAACAGACCGGTGACGCTGACAGACGGTGGAGGAGGACCGCGCGCGCCTCTGTCAGACAGTCCCAGCGGTGACCCGTCCGTCTGCCGCTGGAATGCAGATGCTGGCGGAAACACGGCGTGACAGAGAGGCCATCAAAGCCTATCCGCAGGAAACATGCTTCAGCATTCAGATGGATATGAGCCTGAAAAACACAGCAGCTCTGGTGACCTACGTCTCACACAATCTCTATATGAACATAAAGTCTAAAAAAGTCATTTTTTTGCATTTGAGTAGACATTGAAGCGTGCAGTATCAATGTACTGGCAGCAGCTAAAATGTAAGCATTTTATGTCTTTAGAAATGTACAAATATTTACAAATGATTTTGGCGACTGTTTTGAACCGGAATTGCTGGAGCAGAAGTGGTGCAGATGACCAAGTTTAAATGATAGAGAAACCTCAAAGAAAAGCAATTTAATAGGCTACGCAAAAGGAAAAAAAGTATGTGAAATTCACATGGGAATAATACAAATTAACTAATTTTAACTTTATATATATATATATATATTCTTAATGAGTATTTTTGTCTTGTTTTTCCCGTCAAAATATGTAAAAATCCTTAAAAGAGGATCAATTTTCTTGAGAAGCACATTGCATGCCAATAAGGCCAGAAATATAAATGCAAACGACTGCGCAAGTACACACTGTGTTTTCAGTAATGCAAGAGAACGTGCCATGAATGTTCAATAGGGATCCGTACACTTTGAATGTGTAGCCAAGCATTTGTATACTTGCATAAAGTGTTTCTAGCCTAGTTATACCATCTTAAATTCTTTAACAAGGCTGCTTACTTTCAATATATAACCATTAGTGATGAATAATAACTGTCACACATCTGTTTACACACATAGTTGCACATATTGTTGCATGCGTGCACCTGTGATGGGAAACTGCGACTGCTCACGTTTACATTAGCTGAACGTGAGGCGAAGAGGGTCACCGTCATGGCAGAGTGTGCACATTCAGCCCGAGGCCAGCTAGAGCCCCACGAGACCACCAACACAGTGCCATACCTCATTTCCCAGAATGCATATTCCCATAACCTGCTCCCTGTTTGCAGAGGACGCATGAGGACACGTGAATTTTGGATGGGATTCCAGCCACCTCGATTATCGCCGACAGAATCAGCTTGACTCTGTGTAGGAGTCGACTGGCGTCCACACTTTTGGACTGAGAGAGAAACAGAAACAAAGTTAGTCATAAGATACACTACAATGTCTGTGGGTGGAGTTTCACACTTCTAGCGCAACTGTTAATTGGATTTCTAAAGCATATTTTACACTATAACTACTGTTAAAATGAGCTCTGAAAGATATTATTTACTATCCAGGGTAAAAATGTAAGTGTATACTAGAGTATCAAGTATCTATACCCAATCCCAGGTATAGATGGGATTGGGTATAGATGTGTGTTGCTGCAGAGATGCACAACATGGCTTTGTTTGAGACCATTTTTGTTAGGCCCGGGGGGTGAACAAAGGCCTTCTGTAGCGAATCGATGCGTTTTTGTAAGAAAAATATCCATATTCCAAATGTAATAATCACTTTAATGTAGCCTGCACTCACTGTTGTACACTGGAAGCAGTTCCGGGTGGATGATGTATGGGGGTCGGCTTTGCGCATTGTACACTGTTTGTTCACCTCCCGAGCCGTGTGAGGATGTTTTTTTTTATGGTTGGGCGCATTTTAATTAAGTAATTTTGGACTGATGCATGCAACACCCACTGAGTGCCATTAAACAGCTTGAAAGATCAAAGACAATTAAAAAAAATATATAACTCCGACTGAATTCGTCTGAAAGAAGAAAGTCATATACACCTACGATGACTTGAGGGTGAGTAATTTATGGGCTAATTTTCATTTTTGGGTGAACTAACCCTTTAAGAACGGACACACCAGATATCAGAAATCAGCTTAATTTACATATAGCGGAAAATAAAATAATAAGATGACAAATGAAATAAAAGGTGAAAAAGAAAAAGGAAGGTCTATTTTCATGGCAAGAACAGGGTGAAATCATTTACATATTGAAAAATAAAATTAGATAAAGAAAAAGATTTTAAAAAATAATAATGGTAAGAATAGGTTAAAATAAAAACAGGCATATAAACAAAATAATAAACACATTAATTAAAATTGAGATTAAATAGAGAAACATTAAATAATTTACTCTTTTTTTAAAGATTTATTTTAGCATTTTTGCCTTTATTGTGATAGGACAGTATGATGACAGGAAGCGAAGTAGGAGAGAGGGAGGTGGACGGGATCGGGAGGACTCGAACTCGGGACGTCCCAAGCGCAACAGTCCTACATATCGGCGCGCTGCCCACGAGGCCATCAGCACCGACCGAAAGATGGGTTTTTTTAAAGTTGCACTTAAAAAAAAAAACATTCTAGAGGTTTTCCCATTGGCACTTTATTAAACATGCCCTTTAGAGAACTTTCTGAATAAAACCATCTGATGACATTAAAGGAATCATTCACCCAGATGAACACTCTCTTATGATTTCCATGTTTAGGTAAAACATTTGTAAACATTTCTTCGCTTATTTCAGTTAATCTCATAAAACCAGCTAGCTAAACCAGTAGTACTTACAGTGTCGTGTAAACATGGCTGAAGGCACCAAAAGTAAAAAAAAAAAGACTCAAACTCGTGATTTTGATCATTCAGTTCAAGCTATTCACCAGCAAAACCCAGTTTCGACTTATTGCTTGTAATGATGGGTGAAACTGAGCTTTTCGAAACTCCGAATCAGTTAAACCATTACACTCTTAAAAATAAAGGTGCTTCAAAAGGTTCTTCAAGCGAAACCATAGAAGAACCATTTTTGGTTCCACAAAGAACCATTCAGTCAAAGGTTCTTTAAAGAACCATCTCTTTCTTACCTTTTTGTAATCTGAAGAACCTTCTTTCACCACAAAGAACCTTTTGTGAAACAGAAAGGTTCTTCAGGTGTTAAAGGTTCTTTATGGAACCATTTAGACAAAAAGGTTCTTCTATGGCATCGTGAAGCACCTTTATTTTTAAAGGGGTCATATGATGCGATTTCAAGTTTTCCTTTCTCTTTGGAGTGTTACAAACTCTTGGTGCATAAAGAAGATCTGTAAAGTTGCAAAGACTAAAGTCTCAAATCCAAAGAGATATTCTTTATAAAAGTTAAGACTCAGCCACGCCTACCTAAAACGGCTCGTTCTAACACACCCCCACATGTCTACATCACGATGTGGGAAGATTTGCATAACGCCGCCCAAATGTTCACGCAAAGAAAGAAGGCGTAACTTTTATTCTCAATGTAGTATTGTTGACGCCGCCGACATGGCTGTTCTGACTCACGTAAGTGCGTTTTCATTTTCGTTTTCATTTTCGACGATTCAAACTCGAGTTTTGGGCACTAGAGTAGCACTTGTTGTTTGTCATTTCTCTGATCACAAATGCAGACAGAGTTTTATGTTTACGCAGCATGATGCAATGCAACACAATGCGTAAAAAGACAGTACAGGTCATTATTATCAGTAATTATGTCCCCACTGGATGCAACAAATGCCTCGTTTATAATGGGTTTTCATGTCTTTGTCTCGTTGCTCCGGCCGGGACACGGCATCAACAGTATGGTGAGGGGTGTAACATTTCCATCACACGCTTGAGGTATTCGGCCAATCACAACGCATTGGATAGCTGGCCAATCACAGCACACCTCGCTTTTTCAGACCTATGAGCTTTGTAAAAATCGACACGATTCAAAAAGGCGGGGCATAGAGGAGAAACAATAATGTACAGTATGTGGAAAATAATGTTTTTTTTTTTACTTTAAACCGCATAAACACATTTCCTTACACCAAATACACAAAATAATGTTCTTTTTAGCAACATCATATGACCCCTTTAAGAGTGTATGTCGCAAAATGATTCACTGTTTCCAAGCGCTCCAATCAGATCGCGTATCGCGAATCATTTGATTCAGATCGGGACTTCGGAGCGAGAATTAACAAAAAGTTATATTTTCCTACAGTCTGAAAAACGTTGGGTTGTTTACTGTAGGCCTACCCGATATCTGGGGACGTTTGTTTTTGTATGTTTTTCTAACACTGTTACCAAAATATGAGATGTCTAATTAGTTAAAAATTCTAGAAAACATATTCCTATGAAATAAAACCCTACAAAAGGCTATAAAATAAATTCTATAAAATTCTATAAAATAAATTATGCACAATTATTTAGTATCAGTGTAAAATATCATTAAAATACAATTATAATGATATTTTACACTGTTACTGCTAATGAGCTCCAAAGGATATTCTTTACAATTCATGATAAATATTCAAATATATACTGGAGCTTCTGTACTTTTGCTGTCTGTCTTTGCAAGTCATGCAAGTCGATTCTTCAGTTGGCTTCCTTTCCCTGAGAGACAGAAGGAGAGAAAGTGAGGCATGGAGTCACTGCTGGGCTGCATATGATTACACCAATCCAATAAAAGAGCTCATTGCTGTTCTGTGTGCGGCACATTAAAGTGCTCGATGGTAATGAACGTGAATCCTGATATAGAAACCAGCAGCAGATACTTTCACACTACATGAGAGAAACCCTCAGCGTTAAAACACAAGCCATGCTAATAAATTCAAGATGCTGGTTTATATGGATTTTATATATTCAACACAGTGTGCCTCGAGTATATCTAATAACCGGCACTTTCTACAAAAAGATAGAGCTAGAAAATCTTAAAAACTGTGAAAGGTGCTAAACATTCAGAAAATATTCTTTGACTACCTCAGGAGGTCAAACTTATGGAGCCCCGCACATGGCATGCAGGAAAAAAAAATAGTAGGCTAAATTGTGTGCACTATTTACTATTTCGTTCCCTCAATTTATAAATTGTGCGCACAATTTACTAATTCGTTCCCTCGATTTGCTAAATCGTGCACACGATTCGAGGGAACTAAATAGTAATCGTGTGCACGTTTTAATACATCGAGGGAATGAATTAGTAAATCGTGCGCACGATTTATTTATTTTTTCTTGCATGTCATGTGCGGGGCTTCGTACAAGCTAAATATTATATGAGATTTTATATTTTCTATTCATTTTATATGAGGGTTGCTGTTTTTGAACCATGTTACCAAAATATGGTTTCTAATCAGTTTAAATACATTTCTAAACAGTTTAAAATCAAATAAAAAAAAATATAAAACCCCTATTAAATAGAATCCTGTGAAATAAAATCCTATAAAACAAAATAAAATTCTGTAAAATAAAATAAAAATAGTTATAATTAGGAAAATTCTTTTAAAAAACAGATTCTATAAAAAAATCAAAAAAGTTTTAATCTGAATTTCTAAAATTAGAAAATGAATTAAAAAAAGGTTAGAATCGTTACATGGTTGACACTATATAATCAGACGTTAAATTTGTTGTTTCCTATTTTATTTGTTTTTTCCAGCTCTGTTACCAAAATACAGGACATGTCTAAACAGTTTAAAATCCTATAAAATATACAAAATGCTATCAAATTAAATCCTATAAAATTAAATAATAAAATAAAAATACTTCTTATTTAAAAAGTTCTAAAAATAACAAAGATTCTAAAAAAGAATCTAGATTTAAAAATGTGTTGTTTCCTATTCCGTTTTCCAACCATAGATTCTATAAACAAATCTAAAGTGTTTAAATCTAAATTCATAAAATTAGAAAATTAATTTTAAAAAGGACAGAATTGGTACATGGATGAATAGTTGAGATTGATGAGTGCAACCAACACTAAACACTGTTCAGACATTATTTAAAATGTGTTACATATAATGTTAGCTCATAATTGCTGTTCTCAATCAAATAACATTTAAGTTTTGACAGTAATTTTCTGTGTACCTTTTGTGTTTGAGGTTTGACTGTTTCTGAGATCCGTGTCTTGTTGTGAAGACGTGGAGGCAGATGAAGGTCATTGTGATGATGAAGGGTGGAGCTCCACGCTGCTGGCGCATTAGGTGATGAGTTCGTCCAATTACAGTCGACTTCCCCGAGGGCCACTGCGCCGAGATACAAGATCATCACCTTGATCGTCAAGCACTGTAAAACCTATTCCATTCAGCCTCGTTCTTTATGTATCAGATGTCGAAGTCTCATTTAATGACCTTTCTCTTCATTATCAGACGCGGCTGCCATATGCTCATTAGCAGAATTACTCCTGTGGTTTAGATATTTTTATGATCAGCTGTAGTCAGGATAAAACTGTGTTCACTTAGTAATGTGAAATTTACGATGAGGTACAGTTTTTTTGTTTTTTTCACTCCTTCAGGACTGTAAGCAGACATAGACTGGGATTTTCAAGTGATACTGTGAGTGACATTTATATCCTTTCTCTGGCAGCCTCTCAAGCACTCGACGCGGTGAATATCTCGCCAGTACATGACAGCGAGGGGTCAGTCTTATTAGAGGGCCCTGGCTTTGAGACACGGCGCTGGAGAAGGTCGTGTTCTCAGGCGGCCGATCACACACTGTCACTTAACACCGGCAGTGTCGTGTCACAGCCTGTTTGTGTAATGCTCTCACCTCTCAATGAGATATGAACAATGACAGCCGTTTGACGAGTGTCACCCGGGCAGACCTTCACAAAGAGAGAGACCGAGTGATAGAAAGTCACCCTGCTGCTGCCGTCTTAGCTGGTTTCTTTAAGCTGATCATCAGCGAAAATTAGCGGGTTAGTTGTTTATTTTAGGACGGCCACCATTTTTTATTTGTTCAAAAACTGTATGACTTTCTTTTAAAAATAAATATAAATAAAATAAAATGACCACCCCACTGACCATGGTACCAAAATATCGGACACTTTTACATTCTATGAAATCCTAAAAAAAATGTAATCCTTTAAATAAAATAAATATCCTGAAAGAAAAGAAAATATCATAATTGTAAAAATCTGTAAAAATACAGATTTTATAAAGTTTAAATTCAAATGAACAAAATTAGAAAATTAATTTAAAAAAAAGGTTGAATAATTGAGCTTGATGAATGCATTCAGCACTATAAATTGTTCAGACAATATTTAAAAATAGTTACATTTGAAGACACATTAACAGAATAAAGAGTCATACTGGTTTGGAACATCATAAGAGTGACAATTTTTATTTTTGAGTAAACTATCCCTTTAAGATCCAGTTTATGTCTAAGATCCCGTTTGTGTGTGTGTGTGTGTGTGTGTGTGTGTGTGTACTGTATATACACACACATATACACACACACATTTGTATTGCCTGTTCACTTTGAAATGTCACGTTAAGAGAGAAAAATGAAATATGACTACAGTTGTGTGTTACTGTAAAGCACTAAAACTGATCATAAAAATATCTAAACCACAGAAGTAATTCTAGTAATGAGCATATGGAAACAGCATCTAATAGTAAACATAAAGGTTATTAAATGAGACTTCGACCCATAAACAGCACACACAACCAGAGCAGATGGAGTGTGTACAGCACATTTTGATAAATGTAGTAGGTTGTATGGGTATTACTGAGAAAATGATACAGTAAACTGTACACAGTGGCCGGATATCATCCTGATATCTAATGTCACCTGAAGTCAGACGCTGTCAAACGCTGTCGTTTCTGGTTATGATTCTGTACTCGACCTCCCATACTGATGCACTCTATCATCCGTTCGCTCAGCAAAGCATGCTTTATTTGCACAGATTTATTCTCTCTTTGATCATTGTGTGCGATCAATATCCATTTAGGCTGTATAGCATCAATTTGTATAACGCACATTGCTTCTTTTTTTGTAATTCTCCTCTAAATGAATTTTGTGATGATGTTTTTGAGGACGGCATGCAGAAGAGGAAGGAGACTGTGAATGAAACAGAGGATGTGAAAAGAATGCATCATCTCCCAAATGTAAAACTTCATTTAGAACCACAAACACTTCTCAAGGGTTGTGTTGAGTTATGTTAGTCATACGTGAATGATGTTGCACCACCCGTCAAGCAGATTTTTTTGTGCTTTGAAGGCAGTGCATGTCAGCAAGTTGTGCTGTCAGCAAACTCAGTTTCAAGATGCTATTGCATGCACAGTTGTGTATTGTTTTAAAAATCATTCCATAAGTACTCGACAACAAGCTGGCAAGGCTTCTTCAGGAGCTACAACTTTGATGAAGTGTCAGGAACCTTCAAACATGGTGATTGACGTGCTTTCTGGTGCAACACTGACTGGCAGTGTCCTGGAGGAACCGAAGAGCGCGTTTAAAGTTCTGCTGCAGCGCTGACCTGACGCCGCAGTACGGTTTTTACGTGAGTGACACATGAAGAGATGATGGAGAGAGATCTGCGATGGATCAAAGACAACACCTGATGAAAGAGAGACAGACAGCAGGAGACAACAAGAAACAGAAGTAGGGTGAGAGAGAGAAGACACAGGAAGAACGAACCAGCATGTGTGTTTGTAAACAGATTCTAACCATAACTACATAACTATCTATCTGCAAACAGATGGTTTATTTCAAACTAAGCCTAACTATCTGCAAACAGCTGTTTTAACTGAAATATTGTCTATACATCCATCGATCCATATATTAACTATCATTATTTCTATCTAACTAACCAACCAACCATCTAACCAATTAAACGTTTACCTGAAACTAATGCTAAATAACCAACCAACCCACAATGCTTATCGTTTGGAAAATCTCTGGGAACTGGACATTCTATGCAAACTGTTAGTAACCAAACTACTAACTAACTAACTAACTAACAGTTTACCTGAAATTAACAATAACCAACAAACCAACCCAGAATGCTTATCGTTTGAAAAATTATCTGGGACTGGACATACTGTGCCAACTGTTCCTAACCAAACTACTAACTAACCAACTAACTAACTAAAAGTGTACCTGAAACAAACACTAACCAACCAACACAGAATGCTTATAGTTTGAAAAACTCTCTGGGAACTGGACAATACTGTGCCAACTGTGACTAACTAACCTAAGTAACCAACTAACTTACTAACTTGCTTGAAACTATCACCAACCAATCCAGAATGCTTATTGTTTGGAAAACTCTCTGGAAACTGGACATACTGTGCCAACTGTTACTAACTAATCAACTAACAAACCAGCTAAATAATGGTTTACCTGAAACTAACATTAACCAACCAACCAAAATGCTTCTCATTTGGAAAACTCTTTGGAAACTGGACAGACTCTGCCAACTGTTACTAACTAAAGTAACTAATCAACTACCTAACAAGCCAACTAAATAATGGTTTACTTGAAACTAACACTAACCAAGCATCCAACAAACCAACACACAATGCTTATCTTTTGGAAAATTTTCTGGGAATTGAACAGATT
>NW_015506267.1:166603-167481 GCF_001515645.1 Sinocyclocheilus grahami | reverse complement strand
AACTCTCTGGAAACTGGACATACTGTGCCAACTGTTACTAACTAAACTAACTAATCAACTAACAAACCAGCTAAATAATGGTTTACCTGAAACTAACATTAACCAACCAACCAAAATGCTTCTCATTTGGAAAACTCTTTGGGAACTGGACAGACTCTGCCAACTGTTACTAACTAAAGTAACTAATCAACTACCTAACAAGCCAACTAAATAATGGTTTACTTGAAACTAACACTAACCAAGCATCCAACAAACCAACCCACAATGCTTATCTTTTGGAAAATTTTCTGGGAATTGAACAGATTGTGCCAAATGTTACTAATTAATGCAACTAATCAACTCAATAACCAACTAAGTAACCTGAAACCAGGTTTACCTGAAACAAACACTGGCCAATCAAACATCCCATAATGCTTATTGTTTGGAAAATTCTCTGGGAACTGGAGAAACTGTGCCAACTGTTACTAACTAAAGTAACAAACCAACTCACTAGCCAACTAACTAATGGTTTACCTGAAACTAACACTAACCATCCTTTCTTCACTTGCTCCAAAACCTTGGAATTATTTGCCTGCCAAGATTAGGCAAGCTTTTAAATCTTCCCATAAAGCTTATGTTTTTAGGGTAGCTTTTACCTGATTATTTTGTAATTCTCTTATTTTTCTACTTACTTATTGAATTTTTCAGAGTTTGTTTTTATTTGGTATTTTATCTTTGTCTGTATTTCATTTTTATTAATGTGTAAGGGAAACGGGTCAATTTAGCTCAAAGGGAATCATTTAAGATTTTAAAGGGAAATCCACCAATAATATGTAAGGGAATTAGGACAGAATCACTGTTTTACCGCTGATCACTGAGACGGCCAGCGAGTCAGTGAA
>NW_015506267.1:158381-160025 GCF_001515645.1 Sinocyclocheilus grahami | reverse complement strand
AAAAGGCAAAAGGCTAAGTTTGATGGTGTTTCTAGTATTTAAACCGGGCTGTTTAACACACCCCAAATGGTGTCTCGACCAATTGTAGCTCGGGGTGTTGCAATGTTTCTCCTTCCCATTCATAAATCAACTGTTATCTCATTATTCACATGATCCGCGTTTTTCCCGCTCTGGTAGAGTATACATTTTGGACATGATTTCTTATAATAAGAATATGATACATTTGACAACGAAGTGATTAGAATAAACGTTTCTAGCATGAAGATTCAAACACACACATACTAAACATGAATAGCAATTCTTAAACTATTCAATAGTTATTCAAAATACATTCACAATTAATGATTAAGACCTGATAAGTCACATGTGGGTTACATACATGATATGGAGTTATATAGAAATGATTAGTTGCTCAGGTCCTTTTAGTGTCATTTAGGTGCATGGAAAGGCAGTTTCCGTGCCATTCTGTGAATGTATGAAGACCAGAGATTAAGAGGTCTGTAAGGAATTTCAGAAAGTCTGTTCTTTGTCTCCTAGGTGGGGGGAAAAGTCAATCCGAAGAGCTTGTGATCACTATCACATGTTTCCATGAGACGGTCACGCTGTGCATCTCTTTTGACCATTATTCTTGATAACTTGCCCCAAAATTGACAATCTCCTTGGAATTGTCAATAAGTGTTCTTTTGTGTTAATGTTGAAAACTGTTCTGTGACAGAGTGGTTTAGGCTTGCTTCAGACTGGCTAATGCTCGGGTCTGATTTATGACATCCTGTTGTCTTGGGCCTCTTGTGGAATGTTTTGACTCCTCGTGCCTCAATCATGTTTTGACCAAATCTTAGATTGTCTGATTCGGTCTGATATCCTACAAATGCATTGTTTGTATATGTTCTATTTGATCTTATTCTTGTGCAGTGCTTTGAGATGCTATAAAGGCGCTATAGAAAAGTTTATTATTATTTATTATTATTATATTATTTTTATTATCCAACCAACCAAACAACCCAGAATGCTTACTGTTTGGAAAACTCTTTGGGAACTGGACAGACTTTGCCAACTGTTACTTACTAAAACATACTAACTATAAACAGATGGTTTAACTGAAACACTAACTAACCAACTATCTAACCCATCCATGCTTTTATTTAGCTATCTACAAAAGGATGGTTTACCTGAAACTAACACTGACCAACCAATCAACTATCTATCTCAGATTTCCCAGCTCAACATATTTGATGACCTGGACACAGTTTTCACACCATTGATCTGGTTTGTGCTGATGGCCAGTTGTTGTTCTGGTCCTACTGGAAGTACTGTGTCATAATAACGTATCTCTGGTGTTCTCTGCGCTTCTCCGTTAAATGAATTAATGCGCCTGAGTCACCTGGTGAAGCCTTTCCCACTCGGACAGTGGTAATTCCAGCAGCTCGGGTTTAATACCCATCCAGCCGTCCCAGGCTGTGGCACCAGACAATAATACCATCCACTCCACCTAAAAGTTACTCCAGAGGCCAAAGGCCTCATTTACAGAAATTAAGCAAATTAGCCAGAGGTGTTGGTTAATGTTCTTCCTCTTTGAGCAGCGGCGAGGCTGGAGCACATTAAAGCGAAGCAGTGTGCATGGACTCGGCTCCGCCGGGGGGGGGG